>NC_050582.1:5805629-5810629 GCF_011100635.1 Trichosurus vulpecula | reverse complement strand
AAACTAAACAATGTATCCCAAAAGTCCAAAGTTGTAACATAGTATCTCATATCCATGGTTCTCCACTCCTGCATCTTCTCAGATTTTTTCCTTTGGAACTAAGCTTGGTCATTTATAATTCCACAGCCTTCTTTCTGTTGTTTTCCTACGGGTTGGTCTTTAAATTGTTAAAGTCATAATAAATACTGTTCTTTTGGCTCTGCGAACTTCACTTTCCATCAGTTCATGTGAGTCTTTCCATTTTTCTCTGAATTCATCATGTCTGTATTTCCATTACTTGTACCATTCGTGTACCACAAACTTTAGCCATCTCCCCAAGAGATGACCTTCTACTTTATTTCCAGTTAACTACTACCAAGAAAAGTGGTGGTTTAAATATTTTGGTTTGGGGGAGTGGGAGTTTCGTTACTGAATCTTTCATTTTTTTCTACTGTATAAAATGCTCCCAATCCTTTCATCTCACGGATGAGAAAACTGAGAGGCCTATAAAACTAAAATGACTTGCTTAAATTCATCAGGTACTGTCAACGAACCAGATCTGAACCCAAATCCTGTCTCTAAATCCAGGGCACTTTTCACTGTCTTGTTTTCTCCCAGTGTTTTAGAGGAAACAAGGTGTGAAACCTACACGAAGTAATTAGCAACTAATTAAGTGCTTTTATTGAAATGGGAATTCAGGGATGGAGAGAGCTGGGTTGACTGGAAGAGTCAAGGGAAGGCTTCCTGGAAGAGCTGGGAAGGATGAATAGGGTTTGAGTGAGCAACTGGAAGACAGGAGGATATTTCAGGTCAGGATAACAGTATGAGCAAAGGAAGTGAGGCAAAAATGAAAACATGGTTTTTGTGAACAACAACACAAGAAGGGCCTAACTGACGTAGTTGTCTGTTGAGGAATAGCTGTAAATTAGGTATGATAGGGAGGGTGGGGCCACCTTGTAGAGGCTTCAGGTGCTGCAGAGGAGTTTGGACTTGATGTGGTAATCAGTAGAGACCCATTATAGGGCTCAAGCAAGGGAGTGACAGTGAAAATCCAGTATGTAGGAGATTATTATGGTAGTAGGTGGGATGGACTAGAGACAGGGAGCATAGTTGGGAGCCTACTGTAATATTCAAAATTTGAGTTGCTGAGGGACATTTAGTTGATTTGAGTTGACTAGGGTGGTGGCAGTAGGAATAGACAAGAACCAGAGACACTGCAATTCAATAAACATTAAGTGCCTACTAAGTGCCACACTGGAGAAGAAAATGGCAAACCACTCCAGTATCTTTGCCAAGAAAACCCCATCATCAGTATGGTCCATAGGGTCATGAAGAGTCAGACACAACTGAATAACATGGGCCGGGCACTGTGCTAGGGATACCAGGGATACAAATAAAAAATCTTATTGCCAAGTAAGGACTAGAAGACTCGTGAGATATTAGGGTGTAGCGATCAACGTTTATTAAGTACCTACTATTGCATTAGGTTCAGTTTTGGAACTTGTGGCTGAGTATTCATATGGCTGAGAGCCTTTCCCTACTTGGGAGCTGGGAGAACTGGCAGTGGTGCTGCCTCTCCCTAAATTAACCTAATATTCCTCACAACACTCTTGGCCTCATTCATATTCTGTCTGGGGCAAGGGAGAGAAATGGGTTCACCAAATAACTTGCAATTTCCTCTTACTCATTTAAAATATTTTCTAAGAGCCCCTCCACTTGTTTAGCCCAACATGACATCCGTCTATGATATCTACCACTGTGACCAGGGATGGCCAGCCCTTAGTCTTCCTTGACATCTTATATGTTCATGGAGTTGGGGGCTCAGCTTGGTGACTTGTCAGCTCCCCCAGAATCTCTTAGCTGCTCTTACTTCCTCCGGCCTTGCTATGTAGCTGTGATGGGAATGATGCCAACATTCCTGAAAAGAGGATGATTTTTACCTGTCATCATCTACTCCACTGAGAAGCTGTTCAAAACTGGAGCTCTGCTGGAATCTTCCTTCTTCTCAAATACTGCTTTGGAACCAACCCCATGATGCCAACACAAAGCTGGGTAAAAAACAAAGAAGTCAGTCAAGCAAAAGGAGCTTGTTTTGTCTGTAGCACAGCAAATCATCTATTTATCTTTTTTTGCTTCCCACTGAACTATTTTCTTGACTAACTGGGCATTATGTAGACACAACCTAATCAAACCCATCAGTAATCCCCACAGACATCAGAGCAGCATCTGTGTGGTAGAAGATGATATATTTGGGCAGCCATCTCACCTAAGTTATGGCTTCCCATGCAGGTGTTCACAGCCCCACAACAGAACATCTCAATTCACAGGCATATTTTACAGGCCTCTCCACTTTCTTTTGCTATATTCAATCAACAAGCATTTGTTAAGCTCTTACTATATACCAAGCAATGTGCTAGGCCCTGGGCATATATAACAAGCAGAAACATTCTCTGCCCTCAAATAATTGACATTCTAATGGGAGAAATAACATATGTGAATCTGAACATACTAGATAGACGCCAAATAGATGGTATTGTTAGAAGCAATGACCCTAGTACCTGAGGGGACCAGAAGAGGCCTCCTGGGGGAGATCACAATAGAGCTGAGTATTAAAGGAAGCCAGAGGTTCCAAGAATTGGAGGTTGGAAGTGAGAACATTCCAGGCAAGGGGAATAGTCATTGCAGAGGTCCCGAAATGGGAGATAGTGGGTGAGGAACAGCAAGTGGGCCAGTAGGGTTATATAATATAGTTATTATTATTAGTTATATAATAACTAATAATGTGATATAAAATAATTCTCCAGTACTAAATGGGAGTGAAGTAAAAGAAAATTAGTGAAAGAAGATTGGAAAGGTAGAAAGGGGCCAAGTTATACAGAGCTTTAAATTTGATCCTCGAAGGTAATTGGGAGCCACTGGAGTTTATTGAGTAGGGGAATGACGTGGTGAGATTTACACTGTAGGAAAATGACTTTGGCAACTCAGGGGAAGATGTTTGGAGTAGGGAGAGACTTGAGGCAGATAGACTAATTAGAAAGCTGTTGCAGTAGTCCAGGAGAGATGTGATAAGCCTAAACTAGTGTGGTAGCTGTGATAAGGGGACATATGTGAGACAGGTTGTAGAGAAAAAAATTAGGTGCTTCGGCAACTGATTGGATATGTAGGGTAAGCAAGAAAGAGGAGGCAAAGATAACTGTCTGCAAGGTTTTGAACCTGGAGACCAGGAGGATGGCGATGGTCTCAGCAGTATGTGTGGTTTGTCCTTCATTCTCAAAGAGGACCATGACATCAGGAAGATGACACGACTGGCAACTGAATTGGATTTAAGTGAGGGAGGGCTGTGCAAAGTCACGAGCCTCAATTTCTCCTTCAGTGCCATCTGGGTCCAATCAGGACAACCAGAGATGGCCCAGGATGCAGTGGGAGACCTTGGCCTTTTTAAACTAAGGTCTTTCTGAGTTCTCAATTTGAGTGAGGCAACACCCATTCAGTGATTAGACCTGTTTAAGAAGTGAGCAAGGGATGGCCCCATTAAATAAAAAAAAAACAGCACCAATAAGGAAGTTCAGAAGAGGGAAGAGTTTGGGTTAAAAGTAATGAGATCTGTTTTAAGAATGTTTTGGTTGAGATGCCAACAGGACATCCATTTTGAAATTTCTAACAGGCATCTGATGGTATTGTAATGGCATTAAGGAAAGAGAGCAGGGCTGGACAAATAGCAGAAGGAACACCCTATCATCAGAGATAGTGGGGGAGAGGGGGCAGTGTCAGAGACATGCAAGATGAGAAGGAAAGGGAAAGGACCTCTTGGTAAGTGGTCCCAACTATGGCAGTGACATATGAAGAGACTCTCAGCAGAGACAGAAGGCAGTAAGGAACATGAGAGGCTTCAAGAAGAATCAAAGTGTCGGCAGAGCTGCTGGGGAAGTGGCATAGAGGAAGAAGCCTGCCTTGTAGTGAGGGCCTAGTTGAGATCTAGTCAGCATGGTTTCATGATTTTCTTTAGCTACATTCAACAGCATATAAGGAGAAGTGAAGGAAGCAGATGAGAACAATCCAGGAGTTGGCGAGGTACCCTCAGCAGTTTGGACGAGGGAGCAAGGCACTCAGGACTGGAAGATAGTGGAGAGTCTAAGTGGCTCACTGTGGAGGTCAAGATTGGAAAAGGAATTGCAACCAGTTCAAAGGTGTTGGCCTGGGATGGTATTGTAGTACAGAGATTGGCTGGGGATGGGGCAGGGCGGGGGGGTGGGGTCACAGTAAAGACAAAGAGTAGATTTAAAAAGAATGAGATACAGGGAGAGATGTAAAGATGTAAAATTATTATCAGATAAAGGAAAGTCAGAATTCTTAAACAGCATAGTAGAAATTTTTGGTTGATGGCATGACTAAGTTCTCTTAGAAGATAGTTCTCTATGTGTAGCTGAGATGCTTCATTAGAAGTGAATAGATTGAGAAGCTGGGAAGTTGAAATATTTAAGGGAGCATCCATATGTATGTAAAAGTCCTCTAGCACGAAGGTAGGAAATAGGGGGAGAAAGTCCATGAGCCATGAAGGAGGGAGAATGCCCTGGGGAATGACAGATATGATGGCCACCATGATCAGGATTAGATTATAAATTTAAGTATTGTAAACCTGAAAGGAGGGAAAGTTGCTGAGTGATGGTGGTAGATTCTAGAAGTGGCAATTAGGAGCAAGAAGTTTCCCAGTCCTCCACCATGACCATCAAGTCAGGAGTATGGGGTAAAATGCAACAAGTACTAGAAAGAGTAGCCAGGACTGCCATGTTTTGGCAAATGTCAGAAGATAAAGAGTATGGTACTGTCTGCTTCTGTGGCAAGGTGTGATAACTATCCCTAAAGTGGCAACTGCCCTTTCTCCAAAACTACAAGGAAAGGACCCTCCTATTGTCATGTAAGCCACAAGGTTGAGGCAGTCATAGCTGGAACTGCATCTGGGGCAAATTGACTTCTTGGGGAGAAATGCAAAAACCAATCCCCCCATAAGTATAGTCACTCCT
>NC_050582.1:5712096-5805529 GCF_011100635.1 Trichosurus vulpecula | reverse complement strand
TGTTACTATTGCTCATTCTGGGCCATGTCAGTCAATACCTTTGCTTTGAACTAATTGCGTCTTTTGGCTGTTAAAGGCGAGTACAGCAGTGGGAGCTTGTGAACTATATATTCACTAAGTGTTTTGTACTTGGAGGTAGTGAGTGGGAGGTGGGGGCATTTCCTTGTTCTGCTTTGCCCCAGAGGGGAGGATTAGGAGCATACGATGAGAGGAGGTTGCAGGGGAGCAGATTTCACCTCATCAGGAAAAGCTTCTTGACCACGAGAGCTGGCCAAGTTTGAATGGATAGGCTGTCTAGGGGGCTAGAAAGCTCTCCCGCACTGAAGGACTTTAAGCAAAGGCAGAATGCCCGCTTTGCAGGGACGTTGGGGATGAATTCTCAGGCCACAAGTGGTTGGTCTAGACTGGGCTCTAGGGTTCCCTCCACCTTGAGTTTCTGTCATTGCCTAATTATGGCTATTCAGTCGATTCCAAAATATCTGGATGAAAAGTAGGAACTTGAGGCCATCAGTTAATAACAGTAATATCTATTATGATTGTATTCGATAATTATTTAATTAAATTGACTCTCATGCTGCTGGATTAAATGGTTGCTATTGATAGCTGAATAAGCACATTGGGTTCTCACTTCTCATTCTCTAGGCTTACTTGCAAGCATCATTGGGAATTCCAATGGCCTGCTAGACATCAGAGATGTTCCCACATGGTCATGGTCTCTTCCTTTTGGTCTCCACATGCAGAAACTATTTCATTTGGAGATTATGAGTATCTGCTGTGGCAAAATCTATTGAAAATATGGATCACAAATTTGTGTGGGTCAGTGCTATATCCAGGCAATCATCTGTACCTCTTCAGTCTGTGAGTATGTTGACTCCCATTGCTCTCTGGGTGCTTCTGCTCTGTCTCTATGTCTTTGATCTTCTGAGGATGTCCCAGTGTTAGAGATCCCTCTGGTTTCAGGCCAACTAGAGGGCTCAGATGAGCATATGCATCACTTTTTCCAGTCACCTACCATGAAATTTATCCCTCTTCCAGGTTCGACAGTCCAGGATGAGATCTTGTTGGCCTCAATCCCCATTTAGGAGAGCTTGTGCTGACTATAGCTCCCCACCCTCACCCCCTGGTCTACCCCCAAGAAGAATACCTAAAGTTTTAGGGCCATCTTCTGGTACAGTCCTAAACTGTATTGACAAGCTTACTGGCATTTCCCTTTAGTTTATAGATCATTGCCTCTAGCATTTCTTCCATCTCTCCTAGAGTTCCTAGTGAAGTTGGGCTCCTGGGAAATTTCTTTGAGTTTCCTCATTGAGAAGTTCCCTATGTTAATAAAATCACAGATCTACTTCCTAGCACTAACACAGACCCTATAATTGTACAAAATGCTTTCTACTAATTGCCTTAGTATTTTCTTCATACTTTAGCATTTATCATTTTAGTAATTTAGTTTTATATTCTTTTGTAAAACAAATTAGCTATTAATTCATCTATTTTGTTAGTATTTTTTTGCAGAGGGGGAAGGCAGGCCAATTGGGGTTAAGTGACTTGCCCAAGGTCACACAGCTAGTAGGTGTGTCAAGTGTCTGAGGCCAGGTTTGAACTCAGGTCCTCCTGACTTCAGGGCCAGTGCTCTACTCACTGCGCCACCTAACTGTCCCTTTGTTAGTATTTTTAAACCTTCTACTAAGTAAAACTTCTTATTTTCAATCTGGCTAACATTTTATTTGATTTTTAGAATTTCTATCTTTGTGCTTGGTTGGGGCTTTTGTTTTTCTAGTTTTTAGTTGTATGTCCAGTTCTTTCTCTCTTTTATTGATAACAATAGATAACATGGTGCTTTAAGATTTGGAAAGTGATATATATGTATGTGTGTGTGTGTGTGTATATATATGTATACATATATATATATATACATATATATATATATATATATATATATATATATATAAAAACTTCATTTGCTCCCCACATTATCCCCATTTTACAAATGGGGAAACTAAGGCCAAGAGAGATTTAGTGATTTGGCCAGGATGACATAGCCAGTAAGCATATGAGTCTGGCTTTGAACCCAGGCCTTTTTAACTTCAAGTCCAGCACTTTATCAGCTATACCACCTAGCAGCCTCTAGTGCTGTTTAATATAACTTTACCTCTAATACTTGTTTTGGCTGTATCCCAAAAGTTTTGGTGTATCATCTTATTGTGGCCATTTTATTTGATGAAATTATCTGTTGTTTCTAGAATTTGTTCCTTGATCCACATATTCCTTAGTGTTATACCATTTAGACTTCATTTAAATTTGAATTCTTTCTCCAACAGCCCATTATTTATAATAAGTTTTGTTGTGTTGTGGTCAGCAAAGGATGTATTTAATATTTCTGTTTCTCAACAGCTGTTTGAGTTTTTACATCCTAGCACATAATCAGCTTTTGTAAAGATGCCATGCAAAGTGGAGAAATTTGTGTACTACTTTACATTCTTGTCCAATGTTTACCAGAAATCTATTATATCTAACTTTTCTAAAATTCTATTCAGATTCTTAACTTCTTTTGTGGTATGTGTGTGTGTGTGTGTGTGTGTGTGTTTTAGATTTCTCTACATCTGAAAGGGGAACATTGAAGCCCCCAACTATTAGTGTGTGTAAAATTTCATTATCTCCAATGCCTTTAACATAGTATAACTTCATGCCAGTCTCCTTTAACCAGTCCTATTTTTATTATTTCCTTGTGTGTAGAATTATGATTTCCTCCCACTTTTTTCACTCTTCAAACCAACAAAACAAAATAAAACCACACCCATCACCTGTGTTTGTCTTTTTTTATTACTCTTAAGGATAATGAGATTCTGAGGAAGGGGGAAGAGAGGGGAACAAGCATTTGTCTAACGCCTACTCTGTGCCAGGTACTGTGCTAAGTATTTTACAAATATTTTCTCATTTGATCCTCACAACAAGCCTGGAATGTAGGTATTGTTATTATGGGGACCATTTTATAGTTGAGGAAACTGAGGTAAACAAAAGCTAAGTAACTTAACTAGGGTCTGTCTGAGGCCAGATTTGAACTCAGGTCTTCTTGACTCCAAGTTCAGCACTCTCTCCCCTATCCCACTTAGCTGCATATTCTCTATATCTTTTATCCCCTTGTGAGGGCCGTCTCCAGTCATCCTGATCTATGTCTGGCCACTAGCCCCAGATGGCTCCAAAGGAGAAAGTGAGACTGGTGACCTTGTACAGCCCTCCCTCATTTAACTCCAACTTACTTGCATGTCATGGCATCACCTTCCTAATGTCATGGTCTGCTTTGAGAATCAAGGACAAACCACAACTGTTGCCCTTGTGAGGATTGAAGGAGGAGACATATTTCTTCTCCTTTCCTTACAATATAAGCATTTGATCATCATGTAGCCCATTCTAGTTGTTCATATGTATTTACTTTTCTATGTTTCTCTAGTCCGTGTGTGGATTTCAAAGTCTCTAGCCAGCTCTGGTCTTTTATCAGGAATGCCTAAAAGTCCTCCAGTCTACTAATGATCTCTTTCCCCCATAAGATTATATTCAGTTTTTTAGGATAAGTTATTCTTGATTATCAGTCTCTTTCTTTTGCCCTTTGAAAGATTGTATTCCATGATTTCTGTCTCTTTATGGTAGTTTTAGCATAGTTTTGTGTGATCCTGACAACGGGCCTTGGTACTCAGTCTTCCTTTTTGTCTTTTTGCAGTATTTTTCTTTGACCTCGAAGCTACTGATTTTGGCTTTGGCATTCTTAAGTGTCTCCAGTTTGGGGGTTCTTTCAGAAAATGACAGATGAGATTCTTTTTACTTTTACTTTGTCTGGTTCTAATAGATCTAGGCTATGTTCTTTTATGATTCCTTAAAATAGGGTGTCCACACTTTTTGTTTGGTCATGGTCTTGGCCTTAGTTTCCCCATTTGTAAAATGGGGATAACGTGGGGATCAAATGAAGCTTATATATATATATATATATATGTATATATATGTGTGTGTATATATATATATATATATATATATATATATATATATATGTATACACACACACACATCACTTTTCTCTCAAGGACCTCTATTTCACACTAAGACTTTATGTGTTCTAACACTTTTTCAGTCTTTTGACTGTGTTCTTATATTTCTCCTTGTCTTGTGGAATCACTGAATTTATTTTCCGTCATTGCATTTTTCAGGAAACCACTACTTTAGGTTAAAGTTTTCTACCTTCTCTTCTCTGAGGTACTTATTTTCCTTCCAATTTTTCTTCATTTTTAACTTTTGCTTCCTTTTTTTCCATCCTCTAGAGTCCTTGTGGCCAAGTCATTCTTTTTTTTCCCTGAGGCTCTATTTAAACTTGCTGTGGAGTTACTGTCTTTTTCTGGCTTTACTTCTTGTGCTTTCTCTTAACTCCGTAGTTTTTCTCTATTGTTTTCCAACGTTTCTTCTCTTCGCTGGTGTCTAAGTGTCAGTTCCTGGATTGTTACTTTGCACTAGGTATAGACTCTGCCTTTTTGGTCACTCCTGTTTTCTGTCCCTTCTGCAGTTTGGATACCACTGCTGCTATCTTCCCAAAGTTCTAGCTGATGTGGCTGACTAAACGTATCCCTCCCTCTCCTCTTCTGCATCATGTCCTGGGATTGAGCCTAGGCTTCTTCCTTAATCCCTGGTTTCTGCCTTCATCTCATCGTAGCTCCATTTGAGTTCTGGTCCTGGCCCACTGTGAGTCGGCTTTGTCCTCTATTGTGACTTTGATAGGCCCTGACTAGATATCACACATCCTGGCTTCTAGCTACCTGGAGGGCTCTTTAGTACATAAGTACATGACAGAAAAGAAGAAGGAGGAGAAGGAGAAACACTTTACAATTATGATCTCATTTGATCATTACAATAACACTGAGCAGTAGGTGCTATTATTTTCCACATTTTAAAGATAAGGAAACTGAGGCAAACTCCTGACTCCATACCCAGCACTATCCACTGGGCTACCTAGGTGCTGTTTGGTTGCCTTTGCCCTATCTCCACTCCTAGATCTCCTTGAGATGTTACTTCATATCAGAGATCATGCCAGTTTCAGTGCTCCTTTAGTATTACTGACCATTATTCCAGCTGGTATCCTTTTTTTTTCTTTCCTGTGGAGTTCCTTAGGGAAGCTAAGCCCAAATGCAATGTTTCCTTACAATGGGTTCCCATGAACCTAATGCTGATAATCACCTGGAGAAATTGACAACTTTTAATTATGAGTGGCATTTCACTTTGCTTTACTTTGATGCTTTGGTCTCATCATTATGGATACTCCCTTCCACAATGCTCCTGGTAACCAAGCCACACTGTGATACTATGCAATTCGTGTATATGTCTTCCTATAAATTCTCTACAAGGGCTCCACGCAACATGATGGCAGCCTTCCTCTAGTTCTCCTGACATTGTCTGTATGCTAGTGGCATTATCCTTGGTAATTCCTGGCTCTTACGTGAACAGCAAAGCTTCATTTCCAACTATACAGCTCTATGATGACAACCTTTACGCTTCTTCTCTCATGCAATTCATAGTCTAGTCAGTAATTGTAGCCTACTCATGCTCACCTCATGCTTCTCCGTTGCCCTTTGGGTGACCGTTAATTTTTCAGAGCTTGAAAATCTCACCAAATGCCTTTCCACCTAAACCAAAAACTGTGCCCTAAGGACTTAAGCCTTCCATCCCCCAAACTCTCACTCTAAGGCTCCGTTGGTCTGGTTAATGAGTATCTCCTGGGGCCTACTATTTCAGACTAGCCCCAACAATGCTAGCCTTTACTTCCCTACCATCTTCTCCCCCATTCTGTTGCCCCCTAGGCCAGAAACCATGACCTGAGGACTTAATCTTTTCGTCTCTAGCGTTTTTGCCCTAGGGCCACATTGGTCTGATCAGTGAGTGCCCCCAGGAACCCACTATTTCAGAGTAGTGCCAGCCATACTTCATCTTATTTCCAGATCATCTTCTCATTAGCTGCCTTGCCACCATAATGCCACTCCCCCCAAACATACACACTTCCCAATTCTGTAAACAAACCAGTACTGTCACTACTTCTGATAAGTGTGTATCGGTCTACTCCCTTATGACTCCACTCAGCAGCCCAGGAACTTTCTAAACCAGAACGTTCCTACCTATCCTCCAGTCTCCTATATGTGTTGTTTCCCCTATTAGAATGTAAGCCCTTTGAGGGCAAGAACTGTCTTACTTTTGTATTTGTATCCTTAGCACTTAGCACCATGCTTTATACATAGTAAGTACTTAATGCCTTGTTTCATTCATTTCATGACTCAAAACCATACAGCATTACCAAAAAGAACGTTGTTAAATAGATGGGTCTTTGTTTCACAGAGAAGCTTGGGGTCAAAAGAAGGGCTGCATAGCTTCCCAAATATTTGTAGATTGTTAACAGGCAAATTCTGTGGTCACCATTTTCCAGACTGAAACATTGCCACAGAAGAGCTATTAAATGAGAAACCCAAGATCACATTAAACCAAACCAGAAACCCTGAAATTTGGGTTTGTATCGACAACGGCAACTCCGTCATAACTGCAGCAACAGGCAGAACACTTGTGTCGATGTCCTTGTGAGGAGCTTTCCTTTGTTGACAATCAAGCCTAGATACTTGGAAGATATTTGACTATCTAAACAGCTCCCCTAAATGTTTGCTCTCATTGTAACACCCGGACCAGTCGTTCCTTTTGTCAACATTTTTCACTGAAGTGAACATTTGAGCTATGCACATGGCACCGCATTGGCTGGTAATTTGAAAAAAAAAAACACAAATGTTTTATTTAGAAAACTCTTGCCAATGTGGATGCAACCACAATCTCTTATTCTGCCTATTAGGCCCCACTCCCTCCCTTTTTGACGCCATCATGTCATGAGTTAGTTAGCAGCCTGGCAATCCTTCCAGACTTGCTTCATTCTCCAGCAGGGCAGGTATATTTACATAACAGCTCTCTGGCAATGGGACAGATTTTTCCCCACTACAAATGTTGGATTCAGCAATTGCCTTTCCTGGATGTTGGCCCATGACCAATGTTTAAGGAATCCTTACTATATCTCCAAGTGCTGCAAGTCAGGTTTAGCTCTAGCTATCCAGGCCTGGAATTACTCACATTATACCATGCGATGATTGTCTGCAATGTTGTCCTTTCTTCCTTCGTTCCTGCTTGGCAAGTTTCAGAGTGGCCCAATGATACAAAGATTATAGAATAGTACTCAATACTTTTCTCTTACCAACCAAAAGACTTCTTGCAGAACAGAGAAAAGGCAATGTGGGAGGATTGCACCTTTTTTGTTGGTGCCCCAAGAAGGTAAAGATGACTTCCCCAACGAATAGCTAGACTTAGAGAGGAGCTGTTGATCTTCAGCCTCCTGGGCCCCATGCTGCTTCCCAAGTAATTGAATTTATAATTAGATACATGCCCACTGACTCACCCAGATGCCATGCTAATCAAAGTGTTCATAGAACAGAGACAGTACCTATTTGGGCAACCTAGCCGTGGGAAGTCAGAGCTGAGTGACAATTACAGTAGGATAGGTGCATTCCTTTGTGTCTTCTTTCTTTCGTTTACAAATGTAAAATGTGGCAGCTCCAGATGTCCTAGATAAGATCTCTGCTTAGCCTAAATGTGAAAAGCTGAATTGATGAGTATAACATTGCCCAGCATACCATCTGGAACACTGCCTAGAGTGTTGACGGAAAGATCCTCTTCTGAGAGCCGGAGGTACTAGTGTAGGGCCAGTCTTGCAGATCCTATGAAGTTCAGAGCAGATAAGGATACATCATTATCCCTCACAGGTCACAAAACTGGCAAGGGTAACCCAAGTAGGACCAAAGCAATACACCATCCATTGCCATTCACCCACACATGGTAGCCATGTAGAGATGCATGGATTAGGATGTTAACAAGCCCAACCTATAGCTATTACTTCTACCACTCTGTATCTATCACATGCATGCACGTGCACACACACGTTTGTATTGAAGGATTGCAATTCCCAGGTCAAGAGGTAACACCATGGACTATAATGAAACACCCCTATTGCTACCTGTTGATATCCTACCCAGCTCAAAAGTCTGCTTCTCCACAAAGCCTCCAGATAGAGGCAATGCTGGAAGGAATTTGAGCATTTGCCTTGGAGTCAGAAGAAAGTCAAATGAAGAATCCCTGCACTGCCTGCCACCCAGCAACACTGTGAGGAATGTGTTGAGGCAACGTAAAAGTG
Organism: Trichosurus vulpecula; assembly: GCF_011100635.1. Classification (NCBI taxonomy): domain Eukaryota; kingdom Metazoa; phylum Chordata; class Mammalia; order Diprotodontia; family Phalangeridae; genus Trichosurus; species Trichosurus vulpecula. The sequence continues at coordinate 5,797,284 of NC_050582.1, read as the reverse complement.
CCTGATTATTCCTGCCTCCTGCTCCCAAACCAAACCGGATTTCTCCTTCCTTCGATCCTCTCCAACACTAAACTGGCTCTTTTGGGCATTAGAGTTAGGGTATTTACCATCTCTTCTCCCTGACTGGACTGTAAGCCCCCTGAGGGAAAGCCCCATGTCCCATTTGTTATCATAGCTCCCCAGCACCTGGCACAGGCACAGAGTAAGCATTTAATAAATGTTTGTTGCATTGAATGAGATTTGGGGGAGACATATTTGTGAATCATGAAATCACCTTAATGATACAAGATGAAAAGAAAGAAAGATGGGGTGGGGAGGAGAGAGAAGACAAGGGTTTCACGGAAAAGCAGCTATTCCTAAATAGTGTGAATCAAGTGGCCCTTTGTTAATGTTCCCATATAAAGTTCTACTGATGTTTTCCATCCCATACCATAATCATTTCACAGAATACAGCCACAAACCCAGCCCCCGTCCATCATTCCTTTCCCTGTAACCTTAAAGAAGTAAAATCTGACATTGTATGCAACATTCTGCACCCATAGTTCCCCACCTCTCTATTAGAGAGAGGGTAGTCTGTTTCATTTTTTTTTCACTTGGGACCAAGGTTGGTCATTACAATTAATCTGAATGTGGCTGCCTTTTCATATTGCCTGTATTTTTTTTTGTAGTAGTAATCATTGCGTAGATTAATTTCCTGGTTCTTCCTGTGGATTTTCATTAAAGCCTAAAATGTTTCCAAGGTCCCCCCCTTTTCCTTGATAAACACCTGGCCTGGGCAGACCTAAGTCAGAAGAAGGTGTCTGACAGAGAATGGCCTCCCATCTTCAGCCTGGTGTCATCTTGTTTAAGACCAAACTGGGGCAGAGAAATGCTAATGTGACCTAGTAAGCATGGCCTTGGTGACACTCAGAAATGAGCTGTCCCTATTTGGGTCATCCAGGAAACCACCTCCCTAATACCATAAGCATAACTGAGCTATGGACACAAAAGCAGCTCATTGTTAGCAACTGGCCAGGCCTGGCTGTGGGCCAGTATCAGTCATGCCAATTGTTAGGTGGAGATAGTAAAGTCAGCTGGAGGAAGAAAGGGAAGAGGTGGAAGAGTTAACTCAACACTGATTTGAGGGAAGATAACTGTGTGATAGCTGGCTTTTATTTTTGTTGTTCACTTGTTTTCAGCCATGTGAGCCCAAGTGGGGTTTTCTTGGCAGAGATGCTGAACTGGTTTGCCATTTCCTTCTCTAGATCATTTGACAGATAAGGAAACTGAGGCAGACAGGGTGAGGTGACTTGCCCAGGGTCACACAGGTAGGAGGTGTCTGAGGCCAGATTTAAACTCAGGAAGATGATGAGTCTTCCTGACTCCAGGCCCTGTGCTCTATCTAATGTACTCCCAGCTGCCCAGTTGGCAGTATTATATAATGCCCTTATTATGTCCTGTGTGCCTCCTGTCAACATGGTAAGGTAAGTACAGCAAGTATTATTCCCATTTTAAAGATGGGGCAACTGAGGCCCATAGTCTATGGTCCTTCTGTGAATCCTCCATGGAGGATCTGCTTGACACATTGGAGTCCTTCCTCTGGGTCTGTAGTATTCTCCATGTGAGTCCTCCCTCCAATGATCCAGGTCACAATCACACCATAACAAAATGTAATGAGCAGCTCTGGGAAAAAAAGAAAAAAATCAACAACTGAGTCACCATGTCCTTTGCCATGATGTCAGGGGGCCAAGGCTGAAGGGAGCCAAAGACTTTGAAGAGCTACAAACAACTAAAATTGAATCCTCCCTCAAAATAAAGAACATTACTTAAACAGAAACCTTCAATATAGTGACTGCATCTGGCTCTGGATGCTCCATTCCTTCCCCCACCTCTCTGATAAGAGACAGAAGATCTTGAACTAAATTGTTTTCAGTGGGTGGATTGAGGAAAAATAGCTTAACACTCCCAGAAATTCTGGCCTTTGGGGGATTTAAAGGATCCTGGGCCCTTAGTGGTCTGGCCCCTTTATCTTCCAGCATGATATAGTGAATAGGGTAGTGACTGCACTTGGAGTTAAAAGACCTAGGTTCAAATTTTGGTGCCAGAGCCCAGGCAAGTCATTTCAACGTAAGACTCAGTTTCTCATCTGTAAAATGGGGGTGGACTAGATGAGCTACTGACATTAGCTCACATAAATTCCATTTCTTCAGCCCAACTACCCACCAGACACACATACATACATACTACCTCCATATTTTGTGGGGTAATGTGCAGTGTAAAAAGGCCAAGGCCCTGTGTTTGAATCCTGGTTCTTCTGTTTCCTACCTGAGTGACATTGGGCAAGTTACTTGATCCCTCTAGCTTTCATTTTTCTCATCTGTGCAATGGGAGATTGGACTAGATGGTGTCCAGGATCCCTTCTAAACCAACAGCATCTCTGATCCTCTACTTCCTGCTACCTTCCTCACAGGGATGTTGTGAGCAAAGTTTTCCAGCACTCTATAAATGTGAGTTGTTATTCTTATGATGTTTACAGATGAAGAAACTGAGGCCTAAAGTATCAAAGTCAAGATTTGAACTCAGCTCTTCATGGCATTGTAGATTTAGAGCTCCAAGCAGTCTGAGAGATCATCTTTTCCAACCCTCTAAGGCTTACAGATGGGGAAAGTGAGGTAAGTGATTTGCCTTCAGTCACACAGCTAGTAAGGGACAAATCCCAGTTTTACATCCAGGGCCTCTCACTCTAGACCTAGCCTCCCTTGTCCTGGCCTGCTTTGTCCAGGTCATCCCACCCTGTTGACTAGAAACTATGGACAACCAGAACGCTATCCCCTTTAGGTTAATTCCAAATAAACTCCATTTCCTGGCATGTGCATTGCTATATTAAAGTGGAATTTCTTTCTTTTGATTTCTCATCTGGCAGCAGGAGCTGTACCCAACATCTTGAGCCTCATAATTGTGTCAGAAGCTTTGATATCTGGCCCTGAAGAGCAGCTATTCTATTACCGAGGACTTCAAATGGAGCTTGGAATTATGTTCAGAATAATAAGACCATAAACTACTGCACACAATTAGCTCATTTTGCTCTTCCTCTAAGCCTAGCAATTGAGCTTATCTCTGGGCCCCCAGCAGGATTCCTAATGAAGATTAAAAAATATTGCCTTTCTATCAATGAATGCAGAAATTGATTTGACAATTATCAGTTGGAGGGGGAAGCAGTTATAACTCTGTGAAGGATTAAACATTTTTTTCTAAAAAATAATGTCCATTTTACAACATATTTCCAAAGTTATGGCCCCGTCCTCTCCCCAAAAGCCTACTCCACACCGAAAAGATAGTCCCTTTATTTACTAATCCCTCCCCCGTCCCCAAACTTTTGCCTCAAAGGCTCACCTGGCTACACTCTGGGCTGAAACTCCAGGAGCCCTACCAAATGAAGGAGAGAAAACTCTTGGATAGTCATTTCCTAGACCTCCTTTCCACAAGCTTCCACAAATTGGCCTGCCAGCTGGACACTGACTACAGAGTTCTATTTCCTGCCTCCATCCCCTCTTCAACTACATCTCCCCAGGTGCTAGTGCATGCTTCATCTTGAAGTGATCACTTTGTATGTGCTTTCGATTTTTTCACTTGGGTCCCTGTTGTATCCTCCAGTAGAACAGAAGATCCCTGAGGGCAGGGCTGTTTTTCTATCCCTAGCATCTAGCATTGTGCCTGGCACATAGAAGGCACTTAATTGGTGTGCAATTCAATGTAGTTCAATTCAGGAAACATTTGAGAAGCAGCTAATATGTGTAAGACACCATACTAAGTGCTAGGACACCATGTGGAATTGACTTGAGTAAAGTTCTGCTATAGCAACAAGTTAGAATCAGAGGACCCAGCTCTGCCACTTACTACCTGTGTGACCTCGAACAAGTCTCTCTTTGCCTCAGTTTCTACTTTTATAAAATGAAGGGGTTGGCCTAAATGACCTCCCAGCTCTCTTCTAGCTCTAAATCTATGATCTTTTGTCCATATCTTCCAACAGAGAGGGTGAGAAAGAAGAAAAGGACAAAGTACCTGAACGTGGTCAGTCAGACTATCTTTACATAGAACATGAGGTAAAGGGACATTGGGTTTGAATAATAGCTATTCTTCATTCCCCTTTCCTTGAGGAAACAGTCACATGCTAGACCGCACACACGTGCTCTCCAGGAACAAAGTAGAAGCTTGATGGGAATCATTCTCAAAACAATTCAGATTCCCCCCAATCACTCAAGGACCTAGATTGCCAGTTTGACATCCCATATTGCTTCAAATCGTTAGACAATCCCCAAATCTTTTCATTTGTTCACCAAATGTTTAGTGAGAACCTATGTGATCAGCATTGTGTTAGCTACTATAAAATATACCCCTCCCAAAAAATTGCAAAATCCAGAATTTTTTTCTAACACTTTTATAGCTTGAACCTACGTTAAGATTTTTGGGACACAGGACATGATCCCTGCCTCAAGGATGTTGTAATTACTATGTAAACTATATGAACTTCGCTTGGTAGGCAATGAGGAAGCCATCAAAGGTTTTTGAGCTGAAAATTCACTGGTCTAGAGGGTGGCTTTGAGCCTCGAAAGGAGGAAATTCCTGGAGAGAACATGTGAAAGTCCACAAGATGATACCACAGTTTCACACCTAGATGGATGTGGTAGAATATTGGTGCCATTAATGGTGGTATAGCAGAGAAGGGGGGACAGAGTTTGGGGGAAAGAGGATGAGTTTGGTTCTGAATATGCCAAATTAAGGTGCATGCAGAGGACATCTAGGTTGGGATGTCCAGCAGGCAAATAGAAATGTGGGTCTGCAGCTCAAGGGAGTAGGTGAATAAAGATAGACGGATAGAGATATAGATTTGGGAGTTATAGTGATGATAATTAAAACTATGACAATTGAATGAAATCGCCATGGGACAAACTGTAAGGTGAACAAAAAAGAGTGTCATGACAGGCAAGGAAGGAGAGAGGTTCAAAGAAAAAAAGGAGGCCAACCACAGAGTCAATTTCTAAGAAGTTAAGGAGGATGAGGCCTGGGGGAAAGGCCATTGGATTTGATGATTGAGAGGTCTTTTTAACCTTTGAGAAAGCAGGTACAATAGAAAGCGATAAAGAGAAAAATAAATGAGTGGTGAGGAAGCAGAAGTAGCAAATGTAGATTACTCTTTCAAAAAGTCTGGCAATGAAGGGAAGAAGAGGGAGAGGCCAATAGTTCGAGGAGGCAGGAAGGCCTAGTGAAGTTTTGGGGAGATGAGATATATAAATTTAGTTTTAGATTTCATTGTTCCTCTTCGAGAATGAAGGAGGAACAACAAACAAATATTGTTTTAAACATTTATTGATCCCCGGGGACTTTATCCAGGATATGTGTGGGCCCCTTTGCAGAGACTGTCTTCCTTGCATACCCCATTATTTCAGAGATCCACGGAGAAAAACTAGTGGGGAGTTCTCAGTTCTGTTGTTTGAGATTGTAATTGGATACTCAGTTTTCTGGAGCATTTCCTTTACAAATCAAATCAGTTTTTTGACATAACTTTTGCTTGTTTGTGGACTTATATACCTGTCATAAGTATGGAAGCTAAGAAAGATCACACAGATTTGGGGTGCTTAGACACTGGTGCCTACCAATTTCACCTAGATCAAACTATGGGAACTCATCTACATTTTTTTCTTTTGGTTATTGTTCAGTTGTTTCCAGTTGTGTCTGATTCTTCGTGACCCCATTTGGGGATCTCTTGGTGAAGATACTGGATTGGTTTGCCATTTCCTTCTCCAGCTCATTTCATAGATGAGGAAACTGAGGCAAACAGGGTAAAGTGACTTGCCCAGGATCACAGAACTAGTAAGTTCTGAGGCAAGATTTGAATTTAGGAAGATGAGTCTTCCTGACTCCAGGTCTGGTACTCTATCCACTGCACCACCTGGCTGCGCCCCCCCCTTTTTTTTCTTTTAAGCAATTTAAACTGCTTGATTTACTGTGACATGAGTCTAGATACCTTATCTGAGGTCCTTATGATAAAGTCAACCAGTCAATAGGCATTTATTAAATACTTAGTGTGACTGTGGAAAATGCTGGGGAACCAAATTCAGTCAAAAACAATCCATATCCTTGAGGAACTTACAATCTAATGGAGGAGATAACACACAAACAACTCTGTACAAACAAACTACATGCAGCATAATTGGACAAGGCCCTAGCATTCAAGTTTTCCCAGAAACCCTGAATAATGAACCCCAAGTGCTTAATCCCCTTTTAGGAACCCCTCTCCTCTTTGGTAGCCAGCTTGTTCTAATGTATTTGGTCTTCCAGTTCAATTCCTAATGTGTTTCAGGGGTCCCTGGAGAGATTATGGGTGGCCTATGGGTTTCAGCAACCCAAAGAAATTTTACCGCTAGGATTAGCCTTGGTCTACATGTGTTGAAACCTATCAGAGAGGCTCCTTTTTAATGAGAGAGAAAGTGAGAGAGTGAGAGCATCACCCCCCCCCAAAAAAAACCAACCAGATCTCATTTGTTGTAGCTTTTAGTACCCAACTCAGGCCAGAGCAGAGGCATCACTTAATGGAAGAGTGAGAAGGTGAGCACCTCAGACCTGTCTGGGCCCAACATAAGCATCAAGACAAAGTGGTTTGTTTTCTTACCTAAAGGGGAAGGGAGTGCCTTCCAGATGACTCCATGTATGGACCTAATCTCTGTGGGGAGAACCACAAAAGGTCTGGGGGCTCTGTGAGGACCAGATTTTCCTTCTGAAAGTGGAAGCTTGATTTTCTTTCTCTTTTCCTTTGATTTATTCATTTTGTTTTGGTGAAGTTCTTTGCAAAAGCACTAAGACAAGGGATAATCTGGGAGAATTTTGTAAAATGATGCCTAACCACAGCTTTGGAAGTAAGTCTGAACCCTAGACCCACAGCTAGGATAGGCTTGTATCTCTGAGGAAGAGTATTCGCTTCTGGATTGTTTGTGTACTGTGCCACATAGAACTGGGAAACAAAATGACAACAAGAAAACCCACCCATCATTGATTTGCAAGTGTTTGATGGGAGGGAGAGTATGAAGGATATGATTATACCTTCACTTCCCCCAACTCGGTTGGCGTAGTCATTTGGTCCATTATATTTATAATTTTTTTCTAATATCGAACCTTCTGTATTCCTGACATAAATCCAGTGGGGTTTTAGAGTATAATCTTTTTTACGTGTTGCTCTAACAAATATCTTAGTATTTTTACACAGATAGTCACTAGAGATACTAGTCTAATTTTCTTTCTCTGCTTTGTCTCTCTCTGGTTTACAGGACTCTATTTGTCTCATACAAGGTGTTTGTAGGATGTATTTTTTTCCTCTGTTTTTGTAAACAATCTGCATAATATTGTAATTAATTGCTCTTTGAATGTTTGGTAGAATTCACTTGTAAATCTACCTGAATCTGGTTTCTTTTTTCCCCTTTGGGAGTTCCTTTGTAGCTTGTTCAATAGCTTTTTTTCTGAGACTGCATTACCTAAATCCACTGCATCTTATCCTGTTAATCTAGGTATTTTATATTATTTTAAATTTTCATCTATTTCTTTTAAGATATCAGGTTTCTGGCATATAATTGGGCAATGTTTCTAATTACTTCTTTTATTTCATCTTTATCTCTTATGAATTCCCCCTTTTCATCTTTTAATATGATACTTTGGTTCTCCTCTATTTTTTAATCAAGTTACTTAACAATTTAACTAGTTTATTCCTGTTTTCCAAACGCTACTCCTAGTTTTATGTATCTATTCAATATTTTTATTCTCAATTGTTAACCTGTTCTTTGAATTTCAGACTTTTTGGTTTTATGTTCAGGTGGCTTTTAAATTTTTTCTTTTTCTAATTTTTTAGTCAGATTCACAGTTCAATGAACTGTTCTTTGTTGATCAGAGTGTTTAGGGGTAGAGATTTTACCCTAATGAACATTTTAGCTGCATCTCAAAGTTTTGACATATTCTCATCATATTTTTCTTTGATGAAAATATTTTTACAATTTTTTCTTTGACTCATTTTTGTACTATATGTAATTTAGTCTCCATCTCAGTTTAAACCTTTTCCCCAAATGTCTGTTATTGGTAATAATTGTATTATATGTGCTCGATAGAAGACTTGTTTAAGATTCCTGCTCTCCTGCATTTGCTTCAGTCTTGATGCATTAGCACACGGGCCCCTGACAACCTCCACCTTTGCTTATCGTGCAGTTATTCTCTTCTTCTGGGTTTCCATCTTGGGTTTCTTTTAACCCTTAGAATTTCTCCGTTGTATTCCAAGATTTCTTCTTGGAATACCCATCTGGGCCACCCTCTGTGCCTGGATTGATACTTTGCACCAGGGCCAGGCCCTCTAGCCCAGCACTTTTGGATAAAGTCCTCAGCTGTCTAGATGCCCTGCTGTGCCACAGTTCTAAATGGAACATCTGAGATTAGCTCCTGCCCTATGATGTACCCTCTGACTCATCTCATGGTGACCCAGTCCAAGTACTGGCCTTGATCCCATCTATCTCCCCTTTCCACATAATTGATGACTAGCAATTCTCTCTGTTCCCTGCAGTATCCCTGAAAGATCCCAGTTAATTCACTATCTCTCTTCTGGCAAATCCCCTCCAAGAGGTGGTCCTTTCTCCTTCTGTGGCTCCAAGGGGAGCACTGGCTTTAGGCCTTTTGTTGAGCTCCAAGGTATGTGTGTACCCTGTCAATGCCATCTCCTAATGACAATGACCTATTGGAGGCTGACTCTAGAGCCTGTTATAGCTCTAATGCGCCAGGGCTCAGACCCGTTTATTGGTGATAAAGCTGTCTTCCAGCCCTACTGTGTGCTTCTGCTCAGAGCACTTGCAGGTTGCTCATGGTCTTCTTGAGGTATCCTAGACTGTATGGAGGAGGTTACTGGTTTTATTGGGCATCATTTCCTCTGGTGCTGATTTAAATATTTGCTGGAGCATTTGTCAGGGAAACTGGACTGGCTGAGATCTATTGCATTGCCATCTTAACCAAAGCCCCTCACCCCATTTATTTTTTGTATAAATTTATTTTTCCTTAGGAAACATTCATTTAGTGCCTACTGTGTGCCAGGCACTGTGCTAAGCACTGAGGATACAAAAAAAGACAAAAGACAGTCCCTGCCCTCAAGGAGCTTACGGTCTAATAGGAGAAACAACAAGCAAACAAATATGTACCCAAATGTTCTCTACTCTGTTTATCACTGGAGGTGATAAATAGAGGGAAGGCACTAGAATGGAGAGGGGCTGGGAAAGTCTTTCTGTAGAAAATGGAATTTTAATTGAGACATGAAGGAAGTCAGGAAAACCAGTAGGCAGAGATATGGAAGGACAGCATTCCAGATGTGGGGACAAGGGGTAAATAGGCTCAGAGCTAAGAGATGGAGTGTCTTGTTGGAGGCTGGCAGATAGAAGGGATGTGGGAGTAGGGGGAACAGTGCTAGCTTATGAAAGGACTTTGAAGGCCAAACAGAGCATTGTGTATTTGATCCCGAAGGTGATAGGGAACCACTGGAGTTTATTGAGTAAGGAGATGACATGGTTGGACTTTCACTTTAGAGATTGAATGGAGGGTGGATTGGAGTGGGGAGAGGCAGGCAGCAGGCAGCATCCCCCAGCAGCTGCTGCAATAGCCCAGGTGTGAGGAGATGAGTGCCTGCACCAGGTTGGGGGCAGTGTCAGGGGAGAGAAGGGGGCATATTACAGAGATGCTGCAGAGGTCACATGGACAGGACATGGCAACACCTTGGACATGGGAAGGGATTGAGGCCAGGAGGAAGGTCACAGATGGTGAGGAGTTGAGGATGACATGTAGGTTGCCAGTCTAGGGGACTGGAAATATGGTGCTTCTCTCAACGATAATAGGGAGGGTTGGGCAGGGGAGAGGCTAGGGTTTAGGGGAAAGGTAATGAGTTACTCTTGAAATCCACTACCTCGATGCCAGTCCACTCCCTCAGCCTCTCTTCTCCATTCTGTTTGTTGCTCCATCTGAGCCCAAGTTCTGTGAATTTGCTGAACTTGGAAACTTTTCTTTTATTTATTTGTTTCTTTCTTCTTTCTTTTGTCCCTTCTTCTCTTTACCCAGCCAATTTAGCAAGTAGTTCAAAATTAGCCCCACCACTTCCTCTGTAACTTCTTAGTTTGGTGTGCTCTTTTCCAATGAACTTCCCTTTGTTTTGTCCTCATTTTTTTCCTTTTCAGTCCGTTCTGAATTTTATTCTCTGATTCATGAACCATACCCTTACTTGGTACTTCATCGTTCAGCATGAGGGCAAGGCTTCTAAAATACTGGATTTGACCTCCCTTTTCCATCCACTTTCTATGTTCTTGCCTTTCTAGAACTTCCCCCGTATTTGCCTTTTTTGTTCTTTTTCTCTCTTTGAATTATCACTTTATGAGGGAAATCACATCAGGTGGAAGCAACTACTACATGGTAGGAGTCACCCTGTGTCATACATGATGAGGTCTGACCCACCCCTGTCTTCACTATGATCATTCTTCATCCCCAGGGCTATGCCATCCTACCACTGGGTATGTATCCCAACACCCCCATACTCTGGGTCCTGGCTACACCTGGGGCTTCACACAGCTTCGCTCCTTGACCACCCAAAGATCCTAACATGGGACAACAGTTTAATTCTTCAACTTTTCCTTCTCCTAATTATTTCTATGGCACCCCTATAGCTTACTCCTCTGACTTGGCACTCAGAATTTGACAGCTTGAGCCCCCAGGGGGTGGTTTCTCCCACAAGGTCCAGGATACATCTTGTGAGTCTATACTCCTAAAATTCATGAGCCCCCACTGGTGATCTTTCCTACCAAGTTATTCAGGGGACACAATTAAGTCAGGCAGCTAGGTGGCACAGTAGATAGAGTACTGGGCCTGGAGTCAGGGAGACATGAGTTCAAATCTAGTCTCAGATACTTATCAGCCTGTCATCCTGGGAAAGTCACTTAAGGTTTGTCTGCCTCAGTTTGCTCAAAGGTAAAATGGGGATAATAATAGCATTTACCTCCCAGAGTTGTTGTGAGGATCAAATATTATCTCAAGTTCGATTGGATTTAAGTGAGGCAGAGTTGCACTAAGTTGTTGGCCTCACTGTCTCCTCCAGAGTCATCACAGTCCAGTGGTAGGACAGAATCCAGACAACTAGTGATGGCTCAAGATGCAGTGCATGACCTTCATTCCACCAGGGGAAGTCTTCACATGCTTGGGGTAGACACCCCCGTAACACACCAGTGGGTTTGAGACTCCTTGATTACCCTCAACCTGGTTCAGCCCATCTGCCAAACCAGTTTACTGGGGTGTGGCCACTGTGCATGCCACAGCTTCTTGGAGCCACAAGTGAGAGTTGGGTGGAACAAGTGGACACCAAAGGCAAAAAGGGCTCAGCAGCCACCACACCAGAGGTGCCAGTCCTCCCCGATTACCAAACTGAAGGTCTACAGAGCCGTTGTGCTGACCTCATTGTCGTATGCCTGTGACACCTGGATAGTCTACTAGCGCCATGCCAGGAAACTAAATCATTTCCATTCGAACTGTCTTAGGAAGATTCTGAAGATCACCTGGCATGATAAGGTACCGGACACTAGGGTCCTTACTCAAACTGAACTGCCAAGCATTCAAACTCTGCTTCAGAGAGCAAAACTCCGATGGTCTGGCCACGTTGTTTGAACGCAAAACATACACTTGCCAGAAAGACTGTTTATGGAGAACTCACATAGGGCAAGTGTTCACATGGTGGTCAGAAGAGGCGATACAAGGACACTGTCAAGGTCTCTCTCAAGAACTTTGGAATTGATTGTGTGACATGGGAGACATTGGCACAGGCTGGTTCAGTATGGTGTGCCCACATCAGAGAAGGTACTGTGCTCTATGAGCAAAGCAAAATTGAAACAGCTTAAAGGAAATGCAGGATGCGCAAGCTTGGAGTATCCACCCTAAATGTTCACACGGACTATTTGTGCCTGACCTGTGGTGGAGCATTCCCAGCTCGTATTGGCCTGATCAGCCACAGTCGGACACACTGAATCTTCACTGAAGCATAGTGATGTCATTTTGGTCCTCTTCGAGAATGAAGGACAACAACCAACCATGTTAGATAATATTTGTACATTGCATAGTAAAAGTCTGTCCGCTTCCCCTTTCCCTTTCCTTCAAGGAAAAGCTTTTACCGATATACATATTAAGAATTGTTGTTCTCAGCAATAAAATGGTCCAAGACAACTGCGAAGGGCTTATGATGAAAAATGCTCTTCATCCCCAGAGAAACAACTGATGGGGTCAGAATACAGACTGAAGCATGGTTTTTTTTAACTTTATTTTGCCTGAGATTTTTTGGTCTGTTTTCTTTCACAACATGAATATTACAGATATGTTTTGCATGACTTCATGTGGATAACCTACATTGAATTGCTTTCCTTCTCAATGACAGGGGTTGGGGAGGGAGGAAGGGAGAGAATTTGGAACTCAGTTTTAAAAATGAATGTTAAAAATTATTTTCACATGTAACTGGGGAAAAATAATAAAATACTAAAAAAAGAGTTGTTGGTCAGGTGTCTCAGTCATGTCTGACTCTTCGTGACCCCATTGGGGTTTTCTTGGCAAAGATCCTGGAGGGGTTTGCCATTTCCTCCTCCAGCTCATTTTACAGATGAGGAAACTGAGGCATACAGGGTGAAGTGACTTGCCCAGGGTCACACAGCTAGTAAGCATCTGAGGCCAGATTTGAGCTCAGAAAGACAGGCTTGGTACTCTCTCCACTGTGCCACTTAGCTGCCCACATATTAAGAATAGTAGCTATAAAACATTCCCCTAGCTTTGCCACAAATAAACACAGTATCCTTGGGGAAGAGTGGGTCCAAATTTGAGAATACAATCATAGTGAGGCACACCTGTAGAGAACACATGTGGCCAAAGCAACTCACATCTGTGGCATTACAGGGCCTTGCTGCCCCTTCTTTCTTCAGGAAATCCTAATGCTGCTCCTTTCGCTGCTGGATTCATCTTTTATTTTTTCAGTTTTCCTTTTGTATTCCTTCTAACTTGTTAGGGAAATCTTCTTGTTCCTCTTGCCCTCTAGGGCTAGACTTCTGAGTGGCTTCAGTGTCATCGCATAGGGGATACGGGCGTCATCTGGGTCCAGATCTCTGTCCTTAACCTTTGACAGTAGAAGACTGGCCCCGGATGAGTTTCTCATCACTAGTCACCTTTCCTTCTGGCCTGAAATTCTGTTCTCTTCTAGTTATTCATGGTGCATTGTCTCCCCTTCCCTGAGACTTCTACTCATCTTCACTTCCTCCTTTCCTTCACGTGGCTAGGTAGCATCAGTTTCTGAAGCCCCCAACTCAGCAAGAAGCAGCAGACACTGCCATGGAGAAAGGGTCCCTCCAGCTGGACCCTGCATCACAAACCCAAGCGTGAGAAATCGATGAGGTGTAGGCACATGGAACCAAACCTCGTACAGGACTTAGGTCTTGAGGAATTGCCTTTTATCTGGCACATAACTGCTTCCTTCTGAAGTCTGCAGGTGGGAGATTTTTTTTAGAAAGCAACTACTCAACCAGCTTCCCGATTCCATATGAGGCCTTAGCCCACTAGGAGAGTCAGCTCCTTCTTGGAGAAAGGAGGTAGAAAGGAGTGAATGAGTCAATGGGTGAAGATGAAGAGAAATCTCGCACATGGACAGGATGGGAGCTGGACAGGGCTCATATCCATTTTTGAAAGGATTCACAGTGAGGACCAACATTGCTGGAGTGAGCACTTAGGCCTAGTTTCGCAACAGTGAGCGGGCATAGCCTTGCAAAGGGCTCTTGTTCAACAATTCTCTAACAGTTTGCAAAAGTCTTGATTCATTTACATTGGAAGATGATTCTGTCCTGGTTGGGAATTCTGGCTGGAGCCTTTGTACACTGGGAAATGACTGAGAGTGAGAAGCCATGTGTACACCATGGCTCCTGTACCTACCTCACACAAACTTTGGAGTAGCTGGGAAGGGAGCCCGTGTTTTGGCATTTCCTCAGAATGAGAGATTGGCGTTCTAGAACACTTTAAAATCTACAAAGGACTTCCCTCCTTCCAGCCTTGCAAGGACTACACATCCCATTGTGCAGATGAGGAAACTGAGGCTGAGGGAGGATCAGTAACTTGCCCAGGGTTCTCGAGCCCAGCTCTCCTGATCCCAAATCCAGAACTTTCCACAATCTCTCTTTGCTTCTCTTTATTTAGCCATTAGCCCTACTCCAGGAATTTGCATAGCATTATGCTATAACTCAATAGCATCCTTGGAAAGATTTTAGAGAGCCATAAATTTATACTCTTCTCGGCAGTCCAAATATTTGATGGCCGGCTTGCATGAATTTGTGTCTAGTTGGAGGAAAAATCTGAAATTCAGCCTGTGCTTTTAATAAAAAAAAAAAAATAAACACGTGGAAAGCACTTCTGCCCAATGGAACCTGGCTGACGTTGGCATGGCCACATGAATAATTGCTCAGCTGCCATCTTGTGGCAAGCTATAGACATGGCAAGAACCTTAGAAACCTATGGACAGAGATGGAATCAGCTACTGAAGCACTCATTAAGCCCAGGCTTCTCCTTTTGCAAAAGGAGAAACTGAGACCCAGAGACATAAAACTGCAGGCCCCACTATCCAATGCATATTTCATTCCCCAAATCAGGGGGTCTGTTTTTATTTCTTTTTATTGTGTTTTTCAGTAGTTTTCTGCAGTTTCAAAATGAGGGTATTGGGCTGAAGAATGTCCTGTCCTTTGAGGGCTGAAATACTTCCTGTACTTTTCTTTCTTTTCCCTTGGGTTGGGTGAGAGGCACAGTGATTTAAACATTTACCCAAAACCAGAACTCAGGGTAAGTCGGGCTTCATCCTGTGGTGCCAAATGCAGAGGAGGCTCAATTGAGAGCAGTCCCACAGCACTTTCAGTCTCTGGGCACCACAGGAACAGTAACAGCTTAGCATTTAGTTGGCACAAAGAATCAGTTAATATAGGAACCTATCAGATAGAGTCGGGCAAGTTCTTCCCTTGCTCCACTTTCTTCTCCCTCTCCAGCACATGGTATCCTGAAGGGTGGCATTTTGTCAGGTATTCTGGGGTCTCGATATCCTCCTGGCAACACAGTGACCTCTGTACTCTCCGTACTCCACTTCAGTCATTGGTGCTAAGAGAATACCCCAAATTGTAAGAAGATCACCCCCTTTTCAGAGATCCTCCTCAGTTTCGTCCAAGATGGAGGTGCAATGTGGTACAGTGGAATGAGTGCTGTATTTGGAGTTGGAAGACACCTGGACTTGAATCCTATCTCGAGAACCTACTTACTTAGCTGTGTGACCATGGCCAAGTCACTTTACCTCCGTCATGCTCAGCTTCCTCATCTGTTAACTGAGGATAACGGTATCTGTAGTGCCTGCCTCCCAGGGTTGTGGTTGTGAAGCTCTTGTGTATGTGGGGGCAGTGGAGGGAAAAGATGATAAACTTAAAAATGACATAGAAATGCCAATTATTATTCGCAGTCTGTGTGTGTGTGTGTGTACTCCAACTTGAGATAGACAGACAATAAATGGAAGTCTTGTATCTTACATTCTTCTGGTTAGCTCACTTCCCACTGCTAAGGGTGGCAAGTTTCACACTGCCCTGGCCCAGAACACTCCCTTGCCTATTGACCTTCATTTGTAGGTTATGATCTGCCTCCCTTTTACTTTAAAAAATGTAGAAGGAGCCCATGCTTCAGTGAACTTTGGCTTGCCTCAAGTCCCCTTCTGTCCCTGTTAGCCAGCCTTTCCAGGTATGGGGTCTGACACTGACCACACTACCCCTCCTGGCCCAGGACCCACATCCTTTGTCCAAGCTGTCCCTCTATACATGCCTGTGGTTGATCGTTGGCTACCCCTCCTTACCTCTGCTTCCTGGAATCCCTCACTTGTTTTGGGGCTCAGCTCAGTGGCCAAATTTAACCCAAGGCCTTTCCTCATCTTCCATGTCCCCCTTATGGTTACCATTCTCTCCACCCTCTACTCCTTCCCTAGTTCTCTTGCATTCATTCTGCATATATTTGCCATTAGTCATCTGTATATGTTTCCCTCAGTAAAACTGTAAGGTCTTCCAGGGCAGGGATTATTTCATTGGTACCTTGGCTTCTCGGGCCCTAGGATGGTGCCTGAGCCATGGTAGGCACTTCGTAAATGCATGCTAAATTGGATTGAACTGATGTCTGGGTTCTGATGCTTGTTTTTTCAAGTTATGCTCAGGTTTTGGCTTAGAGGACCACCACCCCAGCTCCTGTGGCTGGGCTTCTCAGGACTTGGCCCAGCTGCTCCAGACCTGGGCCTTCAGCCCTCTGTCTCTCGCTGGGTCCCTGCAGCCTGAGCATCCAGCTACTAACCTCCTTCACCTGGTATCGTGTCCTCTGGGGACCTTCCCCCTCTGACTTCACGTTATACCTTCACCACCTTTGTGCATACTCCAAACCCCAGGGCCCCTCACCCAGCCTGCCAACTCACAGCTTCTTTCCTGTCTATTTTCCTCAGGCAGAGTGCAAACCCCAAATTTAGGATGTGAGCTTTTTACCTCTATCTCTTCACTTCTTCCTTCCTTTCTAGTGCCTCTAATAACAGCAGAGAAACGGAGATTGGATCGGAATCCCAGCTCAGACACTTACTGTGTGATCTCGGGCAAATCCCTTACCCTCCCACAGACTTCAGAGTCCACATCAATAAAAGAAGGCCCATACATATTCTTGAAGTGAGGCTCAAAGCCAGTGAGATCACAGATGTCGAAGAGCCCCATGAACAGTCCTGTATAAAGGTAGAATATAGTCTGTATCGGGGAGCAGAAAACCAGCTCTGGGTCCCCGCCTGGTGTTTACTAATGTGGCTTGCCCTTCCGGGCCTCAGATTCCTCCTTTGTCAAATGAAGGGATTGGTTTAGATGACTGCTAAGGTCCTTTCCTGCTCTAAATCTTTGATCCTCTGACCTTATAATATTGAGGCAAACATCCCCTGCCCTTAAGTGTTTACCATGTGCCAGGCACTGTGCTATTTGCTGGGGACACAGAGAACAACCAAACACCCCTATACATCAGCAGCCTCTAAGGACATCAAAGTCATCATTATGATTGGCACATTCTACTTAAGAAGGCAAAGAGGTGTGTGGTGCATTTCTATATAAAAAGAGTTTAAATGAAAGTTTGAGTATGGGAAGAGTGGATAAATGAGGTACGGATGTATACTATTTTGAATCCCTCCCTAGAAATTGCCTTGTTATTTAAAGCAGGGGAGTAGTATGAAAAGCTTAGGCTCCCTTCTCCATGTAGTCCTTTGGGAGTTTTTCTGTCTGCTTTTTATAGACTTTCCTCATGTCTCCCTTACTGTTAGGCTGTTATTTGTCACTTCTTGCTACTTCTAGTATGACTGCCTCTAGCAACTCCCTGTGATCCTTTTTTCTCTACCTCTAATTTCCTGCTTCTAACCTTCAGTGGGCTGGAAACAAGATAAGTGATTTGTTAAAATTGTGTGTTGAATAAGAGTAAATGGTCTCTGACTGAACACCTAAATGTACTTTGCATAAAGTATACAGATTTTAGGCCATAAATGTTATAACAGCAATTTCAGCTCCTCAGAGGCCTTCTAACACTCCCAGTTTCTTAAAAAAATATCTGAGCTCTGGTTGAATGGAATGTTATTCCACCATCCTTTTATTTCAGCAAAAGCTGTGATGAGAAGTGCTGGGCCATTCTTCTCTCCTTAAAACCAATGATATATACAGTAAAGTAAGCCAGGGGTGGAGAACCTGGGGCCTCAAGGGTCCTCAACTGCGGCCCTTGGACTGAATCCAAACTATTTGTTCTGTGAAGTTTGGATTCAGTCAAATGGCCTCACTTGAGGACCTAGAGGGCCACATGTGGCCTCCAGACCGCAGATTCCCCACCCCGGTAAGCTCCCAGGCAAAGTTGGAATGGAGAAACAGATTCCAGAGAAGACATTCTAACCTGAAACTGCCCCAAGACGTCTTCTTCAATCTCAGTACCCAGTTAAGAACACCAAGCTAAGTCAGTCACTGGTTTTATTCGTGGTTGTAATCTGCTTGAGAAGGTCCCAGTTAAGCTTCGCATCTCTGGGACCATCCATCAAGAAGATTGGAATCCTAGGTAGGGATCACCCACCCAGCCACCCACCTACCTAAATGTTTTCTGGAGCAGTGGCAGGATGAGTCTCTTGGGTTTGCTCCATGGTCTCTGGATTGATGCCTGAGGTCAGGCCAAAGCACAGAAAGCCTTGAGTGATCAAAGCCACTTGGCATTATTATGGCATTCAGGTTTACCATCTTATGAGATACTATCCATGTGCTGTGTCCCTCAGGCACCACATTAAAACTATAATAGAACCCCAACTTTACTGTTCTCTTACCATGCCTGTTCATAGTTTTAAGAAGTTAAAGTATTCATGGAGCCCTTTTTGAAAATAGCCAACAATTAACCATCAAGTCCTTTTCTTGGAGAACAGGGCAGGCGCTGTCGCTCACAAAATCAGGAGATTGGTGTCTTATAACCCAAAAAGGGCGTTTATTTTATTTATTGCTTTCAGATAATCACAGGAAAAGGGATATTATAAAAATCCCAGTTGATATACAGTATCTTTAAAGAAATATTTATTGAGTACCTTGTACAGTAGGCACTCAAATCTTTTTTATTGGTTACAATATACATTCTACTTTCTACTACTATCACAAGTAATAATCCCCTCACCCCCAAAAGAAGAGCCTTTATAAAGTAACAATGCTTAGTAAATGGCACGATCTAGAGATGGGCAAATAAACGGATATTTAGGTTCTGAATATCTTCATAATGACCTAGGCAATGTCAGTTTTCACATATGCTTTGGAGCAATGTAAAATATATTTTCTTTCCATGTATAGATGTGTCTCTTCTCCTTCTTATCATTCTGTATAGGAAGAGTTGAGCTGCTGAGAGTAACATGCTGCTAAAGAGCTGTGGGAAAGGAGACCATCTCAGAGCATTCTCTCTACTTCAAAAATGTAAGTTGACCAAATCACCGATAAGAGAAATAGTAATTCAAAAAATCTGAGGTTTCACTTCACCCCCGGCAAATTGTCAAGAATGGAAAATAAATGGCAAGAGCCAATGTTGGAAGGGTTGTAGAAAGCTAAGGCAAACTGAGATGCTGTTGGTAGAGCTGTGAATGCATCAAAGCATTCTGGGAAGCAATTTGGAAGTAAGGTAAAACCAAAAAAAATGTGGCTCAGTCCATGCCCTTTCAACCAGATATGCTCCTGAGAGGTATATAGCCCTAAGGTCAAATGTTAAAAGGTTTCATATAAACCAAAATATTCATTGTAGCCCTTTTTTGTGGTAGAAAAGAATTGGACACAAAAAGTGCTCATCAATTGAGAAATGATCAAGGAATTGTGGTATGTGAATATAATGCAATATATTATACTGTACTATTAGAAACAATGAATATGAAAAATTCAGAAAAGCATGCAAATACTGATGCAGAGTACAGTCAACAGAAGCAGGAAAATAATATCCACGATTCCAACAATGTAAATGAGAAGAGCTACAAGCACACCAACAACTAGAACACTGTAATTAGGAGGACCAGGCTTGGCCTCACAGAGATGAGGAAATATAGCACCGAGGTAGGGGACTCTGGGGGCATTGTGGATACCGGCAGACTTGGCTGATGCATTCACTGAGCTGTTTTTTCCCCTCTTTCATCTCTCCATTCCCTGGGCAGGGAAAACGAGAGAGATGTATTTGGAAATGAAGGTGGTGTGACAAGAAAAGATATAATTTTTAAATGTTTCAAATAAAAAGAATAAAGAACATACCTTCAAAAAAATTTCAAAAAGTATATGAAGCTTAAATCAATATAAATCTATATATCTCATCCACACCAATACAAGAGGATGAGCTGAAGAAAATAGATGCATTGATATAGAACAATATTGGCATATATTAGTGAAGGCTATGAGAGCTCTAAGCCACCACTGCCGACTTGGAGACACCCTTGTAAGATGGGGGGAACGCTGGAAATTGGCACGGTTTTATTCACATACTTCAGTACTTCAACGGCTCATGCTTCCATCGAGGCAGGCGCTGTTTCCGATGGTGCAGACCACCACTCATCCATCTCTCCTCATTCTTTGGGATTCCCACACACGTCCTCCTATAAATCCTCTAAAGAACAGAGAGGTCAATAGGGTGGGGTGACTGGAGCTTTGTCATTTATGTGCCAAATCAGAGGGCACTGCAGTACTCACATTCTTTCAGCAAAGAAACAACAAAGCTTAACACTGAGTTAGTGAAAATGCTTAGATAAAATAGCAAGTTTTGAGATGACTGGTTACGGTAAGCTCCTCCCTGACCCTGCCTTTTTCCCTCCACCCCTTCAATGACTTCTGGGTCTTTCACTACCTATTGGGTACCAGCAGAGCATTTGAGCTGCCCCTTGTTCTTGCTACATGACTAGCCTGCTTCCTCTCCTAATCATACATATCTGTCTCATATGTTGGCCTCATGAATATGGGCCTTATATGTGACCTTGCGTTGAAGTGCTGGAATTTCCTCAAGCAGAAGACAGGACCAGGGACTTGGTATGCATTTCAATAGGAGCCTACTTTAAATGGAGAAATACAAAATGTAAATGCTTACTTCAAAGATAGGTGATTTTGTCAGTGTGGGTATCACCTCCCCAAACACAAATCCCACCCCCCACCCCACCCCACCCTACCCTACCCCCACACAGACTTAGTTAGCTGGCCTTTGTGAATTGCTGTGGTAGTAAGAAAAAGTTATCAGCAGGTAGCCAAATCTCTGCTGCCTGAGTATTTTTAAAGAAATATTTATTGAGTACCTTGTATAGAGTAGGTACTCAATAAATACTTGTTGATTGATTTCAAGTTGCCCTTGGAAAATACACACACAGTCCCTAGCCAGGACTATGCTTAAAACCTTTCCAGTTTAGTAAGGCCTGCTGGTGATCTGGTAGAAACTTCAAGAACTCTGGGTGGGTCTTCTCCACATGATGAGGATTATAGCAGATGACTTCAGTCTATGGGGTACTTCCTACAGAAGCAGGAAAGAGGAAGAGCTGGTCTTCATAGTAGACTGCTCCACTCTGCCTTTTTGCCATTTGAGAAAACTTCCAAACGGTTTCTAGGTTATGGATCTGTCTCACCAGGGAAGGCCTCGTCCCAGAAGTGGGAGAAACAATCTGAAATTCCTTGGATGCAGGGGTATTTCCTTTATTTTCTAGTTCTTGAAGAGTCCGAAAGTCAATTTTGATTGGAAAGATTCTTCTTTTCCCAAGCCATTAATTCTCATTCACGGAAGCCCAACTTGTTTTGTTCGAACCATATACATCTTCATTCCATTAGGGTCTCCACTTCCTTAAGAGAATTCCCTTTTCTGGAAGACATACTATCTCTATTCTTGCGGAGCTGAGAAACTCTCAGCTTAAACAGGCGCCGGCATCTCTCTTGGAACTGGTTTCCAACAAAACAGTACAGAAATGGATTGATGCAGCTGTTTGCAAAGCCCATGCAGATGCCAAAAGGCATGGCAGTATCAATGGCTGAGATCACATCACAGTTAGTGATGACGTGTAGCCATGCCAGTGTATCCAAGAAGGTTAAAACGTGGAAGGGGAGCCAGCAGACAACAAAGGCCAGGACAACTGCAGCCGCCATCTTCAATACCCTGTCTCTCATGAGCTGATTCTTCCCAAACCCACTTGCCTTCATCAGGTGCTTTCGGATGCCAGCATAGCATGTGGCTATGAACACCAATGGGATCACAAAGCCAAGGGCATTCTTCATGAAGGCCATCCCTGCTGACCACTGTGAATACTTCTCAGGAGGGAAGGCCATGATACATGCATTCACTCCCAAGTGGTCGATAGGCTTGATATCTCGGAAATAAAATGTTGGCAGAGAGGACACACAGGCCAGTCCCCACACAAGGGGCACAATAAATGACATCTGCCATGGGGTTCTTCTCTGGGACTGGAAGGGGTAGACAACAGCTTGGTACCTGTCTATACTCATGCAGGTGATAAAAAAAACACTGGCATACATGTTCAGACACAGGAGGGCACTGGAGATTTTGCACATCACTGAACCAAAGAACCAGTTGTAGCCATAAGAGTAATAAGTGGCCCAGAGGGGCAGAGTGGCTAGAAACAGCAGGTCTGCCATGGCGAGGTTGAAGATGTAAATACTAGCAACTTTTTTGGGCCCTCGGTGGCAACAGAATAGGGAAACCACCACGCTGTTGCCAATTAAACCAAGGACAAAGATAATATAGTAGAGAGCAGGAATGAAGGCTAAGTGATACCCTGAGAGCTTCAGCAAGCATTTAGCGCTTGACGCATTATTGTTAGAGGTGTTGATGGGTCCTATGTATGGATCGTTAACCATATTTTCACTTTTGATGGAAGATGAATAGTTGTTCTTTATGTCAAACGGGATCAGTGAAATGTCAGCCTGAAATCTTTGTGAACTCAACTCACTGGTCATGCTCCTTTTCCTGAAATTGACAAAACAAAAGCATTTAGAATATTCACATCCTAGAGCAGATGTTTAATTTAATCTTTTACCAAAAAATGTTTAATGTTTACCAAAAGGAGAAGTGATTAAATATAACAAGGCTGAATTCTGCCTTGTGGGGAAAAATGGATTATTCTGGTAAACAATTAGGAATTGCGTGTGAAAAAATATTAAACTATTCATACCCTTTGAGCTAACAATGCCCGGAAAATACCTTGACCCCCCAGAGAGGTGATGACAGAAAAGGTTCGTATTTACCCAAGCTTTTCTCCCAAATATTTCTGTAGTAGCAGAAAACTGGAAAACAAAGTGGGTTCAAGCCCTGGCTTTAGAGTCAGACTTGAATAGGTCTTGAATTCCAACTTTGCCCCACACCACCTGAGTGATCCTGAAAATCACTTTACTTCTCTGTACATCAGATTCCTCATCTGTCAAATGAGGGGGTTAGATTGGTAAACCTCTAGGGTCCATTCTGTCTCTAAGCCTATAACGCTATGATCCTATTAGCCTATGAAGTGTTCATTGATCAGAAAATGTCAATCGTGTAATATACAAAAGGCATCAATAAATGGGGTAGCTGGGTGGCACGGTGGAAAGAGTGCTCAGCATGGAGGCAGGAAGACTCTTCCTCCTGAGTTCCAATCCGGCCTCAGGCACTTCCTAGCTGTGACCCTGGGCAAGTCACTTCACCCTGTTGGCCTCAGTTTCCTTGTCTGTAAGATGAGCTGGAGAAGGAAATGGCAAACCACTCCAGCACCTTTGCCAAGAAAACCCCAAGTGGGGTCACAGAGAGTCGGACACAACCACTGAACCACAACATCAATAAACTTTTTTTAAAAAGAAAAAGAATGGGATGAAATCTCAGCTCTGGGTGACCTTGGACAAGTTGCTCAGTTTCCTCCTCTAAGGCACCTTCCAGCCCTGTCCATGATGCTATGGATTCTGTTTCTCAAGGGAGAGAAGGCAATGTTTTCTTAGACATAGCAAAAGAGAAATTGAAATTCACGAATTGAAAGTTCTAAAAGAAAATACCAAGGGAAAAGCATTTTCTTCTCTATCCTTTTCTCTTTCCTTCCTCTGCCCTATTCACCATCACCCCCATTCCCACCCCCAGTCCCCACCACTGCCCTTACTATTTTCCACAGGCTTAAGGGAAAAAGAGCTAGTTAAGAAGAGTAGCTGTGGAGGAAAGTGTACAAAACAGAAACAGAAAGGAAACTCAGAAGGAAGCAAAGTCCATGTTTCAAAGAACCTGGTGCACACTTGTGCCTCTCCTTATAGTCTCTGGATACCACAGTGCTGCCTGCTTTAACATGAGAAAATCTCCCATTACAAGTTCCTGCGGGCAAATAGCTTCCAAACCTTGAAAGAGGTCTTCATGTTAAATTATAGCATTTCACTTGGTCTTCTGTGGGGCCAGAACAAGAAAACAGGCAAAGCTGTTGGGTTGGGATCAGATAGAAACAGCTCTCCTTGCCTATGAAAAAACGTGATACAGCATCTCCCAATTTGACAATTTCAGGTTAATTGAGCCATCTTTGAAAAGTAGTAATAGCCAAGCCGCACATTTTCATGATACAAATATATTGGTATCTGTTTAATATGCTGCTGCTATTTTGGAATCATGAAAAAGCTAAAGGTAAATGAGTCCTAAGTATTCCTACGAGAAGGCTAAAAAGCACCCAGAACATAGTTGGCGAGTTAAAAATACTGTCAGCTGTCAGCCAAGATGTGTCTTAGAAACAAAGAAAGTGATTTGGGGGACCGTCCTTTGACTGCCCCGACCTAACCAAGGCATCTGAAAACAACTAAAAAAAGTCCCACTTGAAGGTCGACCAGTGGCTCGAATTGAAAATGTAGTTAAATTACCATCAGTCAGCTTCCCCAGTTCCCCACTCTTTACAGCTGCAGAACACTGAGTCGATCTTTCAGATATTTGTGGGATGCTGTATTAATGTGGATAAAAAGTCAGCGCTTACCCTGCAATATTATCATAGTGTTCACTTTATAGTCCCCAAAGTTAATTACAAATAAATATCTCAGACTTACCTTAAAAATGTAGGCTGAAAAATATTCCACGACTCTGCTTAGCCTTTCCTCTGGACTTCAGAACATAAGAGCTGCACATCTCTGGTTTCCTTCTTAATATGTTCGGTTTGTCCACTGGGAGTCTTGAACCGACATAATTTGCTGGCTGACTTCTGAACACGTGCCAGCTTTCCAGAAATTTTTTTTTTTGGCAGTAAAACATCCATCTGAAATTCTGCCTGCCCTGAATCATGAGAGCTCATCCAAATCAATCCACACACCCCCACCCCCAAACAAAGCACAGTTTCCACAAGTCCACAAATAATCTTAAAGTCCATAGCTCAATTTAAGGAAGGAATATCCTGTTCACTTCCATAATTGCCTCCTCTCTTTTCCCTGATGTTTATGCTCTAAAATGAGTTGGGCAGGGGAGGGGGAATTATGCAAACATCCCATGGTTCTGGGCTACCAACGCCCTTGGCAATTTGCATCCTTGAAATTCTCACTCATATGTGATATGATTGGACATTAATATTGGATCCATCATTTGAGAAACATTAAAAAGATAATATCTAAAGTGCAACCTATGAGTATGCTCAAATCAATGTCTTACTCTTCTGTTAAGTAAACAGGTATCATGCTAGGCACTAGGGATACAAAGACAAAACATAGGATCCAACAGGTTACATTGGGAAGGGGTGGAGGGAGTCCCAGGACCAGGATTCCAAGCCCATCGTTGCCATGTCTTACCTCTGTGACCTTGGACGTTTTGGCAAAATGAGGCAGTTGGGATCTAGTCTGCACTGCATTATCTCGGATTTGCTAAAGTGATTTGCCCACAGTTCCAAAGGAATCAGTAGCCAACTAATCGTAATTTCAATGCTATGATATTTCTCCCTTGCCTCAGCAAGTCCTCCCTGATTAGAGCTAAAGAATTTTTTTGGTGAGCCTTGAAGTGTATGAGGTGGAGAAGGAGGCAAATGGGGGAGAGGGAGATGATTTGAAGGGGTGGAAAGGTGGTATTCGCACACTGTATTTCCTCTCGAGTTTCAAGTTTGAGAATTAAGAAAGAGAGAAAGCTCATAACTTCTGGGGGAGAAACTGAAACCCCCCCCTCCCCAACCTCATGGCAAATGTATTGATTCATTTTGCTTAATTGTATTTGTATGTTATAAGGGAGAATTGGGGGAGGGATCTGCAAGTTGTTTGGAAGCAACTGTGATACAAAAATGCTTTATTTCAGAAAAAGAGGGAAAGAAGCAGCAGGACATTTCTACTGGTCCCTTTAGAGGGCACTAGTTGAATACTGACTGGGGAGAGGCCTTTGGAACATGCAGCTGGTAGAGGGAGGAATTGCAAAAAGGGTCAGCACTAACTAGCTCTCCCCTCCCTTTACCCCAGCCAATGGCAAACATCTGGCTACTCTTAATTTAACTCTGTCTGGGATGGAAAGAACAAAGCTCGGGGTATTCAGAAAGGCTTCTGTATTCACAGGGAATTTGCTCCTTACAAGGGGCAAAAATAAAAATACTTGTGTCTCTGTGTTGGGGGTTGGGGTGAGGAGGAAGCTTTTATGTAGGAAAAATCTTTTTCTCAGTTTTCTCTCTGAATGTCTGGAAGGGAAACATTATACAGTAGGGCATCGACTCAGAAAAGGGGGCATCTGAGCCAACAGCACATATTTCGATGGCACTTTAGGAGAGGAGGCATTTTCCCCCCATTATCTCATTGGATCCTCACAACAACCCTATGAAAGATGACGTTGTGATTTGGATTTTATAGATAAGGGAACTGAGGCACAGAGGGGTTGAGTGACTTTCTTAAAGTCCCACAGGTAGTAAAGGTCTGAGGCAGCATTTGAATGCAGGTCTTCCTTCCCCCAAGTCCCACATGCTAGCCATAAACACAAGTATCCCTACTGACCTCAGCCCCCTCCAGAGTGATTATCTCTGGAGTTGGTCAGACTCTCTCCCGGCCCCGTTTATTGCCCTCTCTCAAGCCCCTTGTAGAGAAACCCAAGGAGGTAGAGGAAGAAACTGTCCATTGCCTCCGGGATACGTGGCTTTTACCAGTGCAGAGGAGCAGAGGGACTTTGTGTGCAGTTCTTCAGGCTTCCAGGATGGTGAGTGCTGACGTAAATGGAGTTTAAAGAACCATCCACTTCCCAGAAGATGACAAGAACGTTGACTGTCTTTCTTCATTATTTTCAGAAGGAAAATTTCACAAGTCTGAAAAACATTTCGCAACTATAGGGAGTTACCGAGCAAAGCATATATGTGTGTGTGTGTTTATATATACGTATGCAATGTGTGTACATAGGTGTCCGTAATAGACACACATGGGTGTGTATGTGGACATATATAAATATATAACATATATTATAGAGAGACAGCCAGACAGGGACAGCTGAAGCCAAAAATCCAGTCTATGCCTATGTTGGGCAAAGCCGTTGACAGTTAAGTCAACAACATAAATAGAATGGTATGTAGAGTAAATGCCTCTCCCAGTCGTGGAAAAATATATGCTTTTTTTTTAAGTAAAAGACAGACTTTGCAAAGTCTAAGCCATTGGACTTAGCATTCCCAGTGTGTGCTGCCTTCCAGAAAAAGCACAGCTGGGTTATAGGAATTCAGTCTGAGCCATAACTAAAAAGTCACCAAGGCTTTTCTCGAGGTGACAAATTTAGAAGGTGATGAAATTATTTTAAGTCCGGCAGCAGAACAACAGGCCTTAGTATCTAGTTAACAAGAAAGCTTATTTAAAGTGGGAAGCTACAGTATGGCCAATGGGGCCGAGCTCCCCCCACCCCCCTCCCCCCCCCCCCCCCCCCCGCCCTCCAGGCCAGGCCCACCTTCGGCCCTCAGCACCATAGCCTCCCTGGCAGCCGCTGCCACCCTAAATGTGCTCTGCACCCCCACGGGGCAGCGGCCCAGCCTGCCTCCCTCTGCTCCAGGTTAGGGCCCAGTTCAGGGGGTTTGTAGTATTTGGCACAAGTGTGAGATTCCCTAGTTACACTTCAGAGCTAAGTCACATAGATGACTTGGCATTCACATTGATTTTCCAGCCAAAACGCTGCTTGACCAGGGCCTCCCTAATGAAGTTTCAGGCCCAGGACATTCTCTGGGGCGGAAAAGGAAAGGTACAGGTCCACAGCAAGGTCTAGACTAGAGTGTGCCCTGAACCAGATAGAAACCACCCCACTTCCCACATAAATTTGTGTCCAGGTAAAACAAGGTTAAAATGAGTATCAAGGACCGACTAGAAGAGAAAATGAGGCAGGGGGCAGCATGTAATCCCAGGGAGGGAGTGGAGTGCTCCTTTGAGAGAAGCTTTATCTTGTGGAAGGGGCTATGGGTTTCAACCACTGTGCATTTAATAAGCATTTATGAAGTGCCTAGTGCATGCCAGACACTGTGGATATGACGGCAAAAACAGAACAGTCTATGCCCTCAAGAACTTTATATTCTACCGAGGGAGTCAACATATCCACACATAAGTAAATTTAAAATATATACAAAATAAATGCAAATTAATTGAGGCACGGGGAGTCGGGAGGAGGAAGCATCAAGCAGTGAAGCAGGTGCATCAGGAAAGGTCTCATCTGGGAGGTGGTGCCTGAGCTGAGTTGTGAAGGGAGTCAGGGGTTCGAGGAGAACATGCCAGGCAGGGGGTATGGTGTGAGTAAAGGCAATGAGATGGGAGGTGGGATGTCATGTACAGGGAAGAGCCAGAAGGCCAGTTTGGCTGGACCATGGGCTACTAGAGCGAGAATAATATGAAGTCAGGCTGTAAAGAAAGGTTGGAGTTGAAAACTAAAGGGTGGCAAATACCAAAAAGAAGTTTGTATTTTGACTTAGAGGTGATAGGGAGCTCCTGAAAGCTTCAGAGCAAGAGCAGGTCATGGTCAGGCTTGGCAGTTGTATGGAAAATGTATGAAAGGAAGAAACTAAGTGCAGAAGAATCAATTATTATAAGAGTCTAAACTATTGAAATTGAACTAAAGCAATAGCTTAGGCAAGAGGCTATGGTGGCGTGTCCTGGGGTGGTGGCCATGTGAGTAGCGAGGAGGCAGAAGTGATAGATGCATGTGTGCATGCTCATACGGGAGCCTCTGGTCTTCTTCACATCCTCCTCATGCCACTCTGCTCCCACTGCCCCTCAGTAGCTGGTTGCCTCTCTGAATTACCACCCCACCCAAACTTACTGGAACTTTTCATTTGGAGTTAAAAGAGATTCCCAGCTCTGCCACATCCCACCTTTGTGACCCTGGGCAAGTCACTTGGCCTCTTGGGGCCTCAGTTTCCTCATTTGCAAACCCCAAGGAGTTAAAGACAAAAGCCCAACAGACACCAAGCTGTTTATAGCAGCACTTTTTATGGAAACCATGAATTGGAGACAAAGTAAATGCCTGTCTCTTAGGGACTGACCGAACTGTGACAGTTAAATGTAATGAACTAAGAAATGAGGACTTCGAGGACTTTAGAGGAAGCGCAGTAAAGGATGCAGAACCAGGACAACAACATATGGAGCAGCTCCCACAATTGAGATGAAAGATCACTAGAGGCCAAACTCCAAACAAGTGCCAACCCAATAATGGGCTTGGAAAACAAAAGAATGAAGCAAGCACAGACCTACAGGGGCAGAATGGCACATACTTCATCAGATTCAGGCATAAGATCAGGAGGTTTTGTTCAACTATATTTGTTTCAAAGAAGGATTTTATCTGGAAGAGGGTAGGAGACGAATTCCAGATCCATAAATGACCATGATGTTAAAAAAAAGTTATCAACAAGATGTTTTAAAATAGAATAAAATTAGGTTGCACTAGATAACCTCCAAAGTCCTATCCAGCTCTAGATCTATGACCTGGCCCCCTCCCCTTGGCTAGACAGTCTCCCTGGCAATATTGTCCCAGTAATAGCTCATTTTTTGACATCTATCAACCTAACAAGCACTTCTTAAGTGCCTACTATGTGCCAAGCAATGTGTTAGGCCCTGGGAATACAAAAACAAAAAAGGAAACCTGGCTCAAGATTGGGTTCTCATAAGCCAAGAGAAGGAAAAAGAGCCTATCCCTGGTGCACTCTGTGGTACCCAATGCCTACTGGGTGACAGAAGGAAGCCCACTGGACAGCTGCAAGGCTACTAGACTGACTGACTAGTTGCAATTGATTCCTCGATTCCCTAATTCCAGCCTGGATTTTGTTTTTACTGAGCTGTTTTGCTATCCTGTAGATAATCGCCTGTGGACAGTCACAGTTGCCAACCAGTGTGGAGCCAGCAGAGGGTCAAGTGAATGGTTGTGCCTGAATTTGTGCCTTGATGGTTGTAAGCCAAATGGCTCCGAATGAACCTGGGCCCAGGAAATTAAGAGGAAGGATCAGGTCCAGTACTCCCTCCTGCCCTGTCCTTGCCCCATGGAGACCTAGACTTTTGGTCTTCTTGTTGAACCCAGTCTCACCAAATAGCAACCCTTGTATACACACAGAATGCACACGATTGGTGGGAAACTGGAACTTCAAATATTCATTTCTTTGGGTACACAATACCAGACAGTAACTTCAATTATTCTACTCCATCACCCAGATACTGAATTGACTGAAAGTCTAACTGAATCTACCATATTGTTTTGGCACTACAGAGAGACTGAGACAAGGTGCTCCTCACAGCAGAACTTGAGTCTAGGTCATCAGCTGAAGGAAGTAGGGCATCTGAATGGCTATGTCTTAAGTGGCTTTTTTCATTATTCCCCAGGGCCTTATTTTGACCATCAATATCAGCATTTCCTTCTGTAGAAGTGAGGCCAAGAAATGGATCAAGCCCGAAATTCTTCTTGCCATCACCAGCTCCTTCCCATCTTTTCTGGCACACGTCACTAGCTTTTTCGACTTAATGTTCAGCGGACTATTACACAGGTGGCGCAAAATATTGCCTTTCATCTTCAAGACAACGCTATTGGTAGACAGGACACGAGGCACAGCGTGGACCCGCGTGGTTTAAATTTCTTCTGCTAGCTCCTCATTTTGAAAGCTTCTCGATCCCTTCTCTAAAGTATTTGTCTACAATCTGCTTTGTCTATGTATTGTCAGTTAGTTCATGCGGACGTCTCCCAGAGAGTGTTCATGGATTCCTCTCTTGAATCATAGCTGTTTCATAAACTGACAAATCCAACGGCGTATCAGCCTTTCCTAGTGCTTGGTGGAATGGGCTCTGTCTGTCCCAAAAGTGTCTCTATACATTTTCTACCTATTTACCATGGGCTCTGAAAGCATCTATCAATCCCCTAGCCTGAATTCCAGAGCTGCCTGCTGTTAATGAGTCAGTTTCATTAACATTGTATGGGTTGTTATTTGAACACCTTCTAGAACAATTACCATCCATTTTATCACACCACAAGTATATATTAAGATTGATTTTGTGGCAGTGTTCATTGCTCTAAATGTGTTCTTTTATTTGGGCAAGGAGATTGGGGTTAAGTGACTTGACCAGGGCCACACAGCTAGTAAGTGTCAAGTATCTGAGGCTGGATTTGAACTCAGGTCCTCTTGACTCCAGGGCCAGTGCTTTATTCACTGTGCCACCTAGCTGCCCATCTAAATGTGTTCTTGATGTTACTGACTTCAGGATACCATAAGCTTTGGCTTTCTCCTTGGCAGCCTTATGTTCAACCTATCTTGCCTAGAGAAGACTGAGGTATTAGTATACATGGACTTCTTCTCTTGGTACAATTTAACCTCCAGGTTCAAACTCAGAGCCCTCAGGCTCTATTTTGCCTTGGTAAATATGAAGAATTTTATACTTAGAGTCCGAATTTTATACTGAGTTTGTGTGGCTTATTCAATAATCATAGATAATGAATTACTCTTTCCAGACCTGGGCTTTGGCACATGCTTTCTGCTCCTCAGTCAATATATTTTTGGTATGTTTGTAGATTTCTTGAATGAATGACACAAACTACATAAACATATAACTTAGCAATATTTGGAGCGGTCACTGGTGTCCCTGCCAGTAATTTGGTAATAAACATATGTTGCCTTCTCTTAAGAAAGATGGAGCCAGGCTCCCCAACTCAGCTGCCTCTAGGCTTCTGCTCATATGTCTGTCTGCACAACCCCAGGAGACAAAGGGAAGCAGCAAGGAGGCCAGGACGTAGGAGCAAGCAGTGGCATGTACTGAGAAGCAAGAAGCCTCCCAAATTCTGCTGCCAGTGAGTTTGGGGCTCCCGGACCCAATCCTAGAATCTGCTGAGATCTACAACCCTGCCAAGGACTCCACACCAAGCCCACCCAACCCTATCAGACAACATAGAAGCAAATAAGAAAGGCCACCCAGCAGGAAAAGAGGGACAGGCCAGCTTATTGTCATCAGCCTTCCTGCTACATACTTATTCCTACTCCAAACAACCACCTTTTGACCCTGACTCCTAACTTCGAAAGTCAACAGGTACATACTCCTCTGAGTCAGGCACTGTGCTAACTGCTGAGGATGCAAAGAAAGGAAAAAACCTGGTCCCTGCTCTCAGTCTCATGGGGAAGACAACATGTAAACAACTATGTACAACCAAGGTATAGATAGAGTAGATGGGAGAGAATGTTGGAGGGAAAGCAGGAGAAGTGGGGAGTGGAGGGGCCAGGGAGAGTGACCAGGAAGGACTTTCAGTAGTAGGGGGATTAGGGCTGGACCTGGGAGCTCCCTGCGAGGAACCTGCCCCTCAGCCCTCCTTCTACAACCTACAGACTTTACAGAGTTACCTAGGGGCAATGAGAGGGTAACTAGCTTGCCCTGACTCATCCAGACAGTGCATATGAGAGGAAGGACTTGAACTCAAGTCTTCTTTATGCCAAGGTCACCTCTCTGCTCACTACTGTAGATGGCCTCTCACCATCACCACCACCACCACCATCATCATCACCACCGTCAACTGTTGTAACTGTAAGTACACTCCACATTGGGGGAGACTATTTTCCAAAGTAGGAAGAACTTTGATGTTAAGTATACTTTCTTGTAACCCTATTTGCATGCTTGGTAAGAGGATGTAGCTTCATGTTTGCATGCTAAAAAGTTCAATAAGGAAGTTTTTTTTTCCTTGTAACATCAGTACAAAGTTTCATTTCCACCCGTAAGATAACTGTGTAGTCGAGGCCATTCTCTGGTTATCTGTTAGTGTCCCAGATGAACAGATTGCCTATCCTGAGATAACTGCCACCTCCCAATGTCACTGCCTGTATATCATCTTGAGGTTAATTACAAGAACCAGCACACCCCAGGGTCACACCCTTTCTCCTCATCACCCCCCCCCCAGAAAACAGGCATCTACATCTGAGGCCCCTGAAAGTCTTGAATGTGTGCCAAGGCCAAACTGCCCCAAGGCCAACTGTGAGTGAGGAAAAGACTGTCCGTGGGCTTAGGAGCCTGTCCCCTGGCCAATTAGCACTCAGCAAAAACTGTCCATGAGCTCAGGACCACACAGCCTAGCCAATTAGAGTGTCTTCCAACTCTTGAGTTTCTGTGTAAGATCTCTGCCGTCAGTTCAATGAAAACAAATCCCAGTAAACCTGGTCGTTCGGCCGTGTGTGGACTTCGGGGCGGGGTGGGGTGGGGGGGTTGGAACAGCTGAATTAAATCATTCACTTTTCAAACACTTGTTATTGTTATGTAGGCACATAGCAATAGATCCATGTTATGGACAGGGAATGAGGGGGAGGTGGGATAAGAAGGCAGGAGACCTCTTGGGTATTAGGGCTAAGGAGGATTCTGAATTCTCTTACGTTGCTGGTCCAGGTTGATTTGATTAGTTTCTTTGTCTTTGGGGTATTAAATAATCATCTCAGAGGTTTTGATTGGGATGTGACAAGCCATCCACTGCATCCAGTTTTCATTTTAAATAGGTAAAGCAAACAGCCCGCAATCAGATCCCTCTATATTTTTCTCTTGTAGGGAGTCCCATATCGCCCTGGCTCCCCAGTCCTGCTCATTCAGTCTTACTGCCCTAGAAATGAGCCGTGTGCCCAGAGTACTTTCAGGACATCTCTATCCCCAAGGCACCACAAATTCAATAGGACCCAAAGCAAGCTCATTATCTTCCCCTCTGAACCAGCTCCCCCTTCCGACTTCCTCCTTTATGTCTGTGGTTCCTCTGATGTCTGGAATCTAGGACTTATCTCTCCTCCCTCCCCCATCTCTTATATTGAAACAATTATCATATCTTATTGATTCCATTCCCACTACTTCTCCCGAACCAATTTTTCTCTTTCTTTCCACGGGCAACGCTCCAGCCTGGGCCCTCATTAACACCTGCCTGGACTACCATAAAAGCCTCCTGGTAAGTCTTACTGGCTCCATTCCTTCCCTCAACCAGTCCATCCTTCATACTGCATGCACAGGGACCTAGTCAGGCCACTGCTCTACTGAAAGGTCTTCAGAGTAAAATGCAGACTCCTGTGATTGGCATGCAAAGCCTTCCACCATATGGATGCAGGCTCCATTTCCAGCCTTCTCTAGAATCCATCGTGCTCCCTGCAAACTGGGCAGCTCTGTGGCCCAGAACGGGCACTAGGCTCTCCCACCTCTGTACCTTTACCCAGACTGCTCCCTGTGCCTGAGATGTACTCCGTGACCCTCCTCACCTGTTGAATTCCCCTCGTCCTTTAATGCCCAACTTGAAGGGCATCTGTTCCAGGAAGCCTTGCCTAATTCTCCGCGTCATCACCTGCCAAGCTGGCAGTGACCTTGCCTCTCAAACCTCATATATCACTTTGTTTCGTAACTCTCTAAGATCATAGAGAAATCATCTCATCGTCCAAATGGCCATGCTAAGACTGGAGCATTTCAGTGACTTGGCCAAGGTACACAGCAAAGCCAGGGTGACGGAAGCAGGGCTTCTGTCCCATATGCCAGGGTGGCATCCTCTCCTCCTGCAGGAGTGTGAGTTCACTGAAAACAGGGACGATTTCTTTTCTAAGTTTTGTCCATTGCTTGTGCCAAGCCTAGCGCCCACAGCGAGTGTTTCATCATCGATGTTTGTTCCTGCTGTTCACCCTCATAGATGATTATCTTTCATCTTAACCAGTCAGTCGAGGGCTTCCTTGTGCTTTAAACTGATAAACAAAATTGATTCTTATTCTTGAGATTGACAAGAACAGTGTCAGGGAACTGGATCCATCAATCAATGAGCTGACCAACTTTCAGTTATTTGCAAGGCATATAGTTATGGTCTCCCAGAGACTTCGGTAAACTAACCAACCCCATCCCGTAAACAGCAACAGACCCATTGCCCTCTAAACTGTATGTTTCGGTCAAGGTACTTGATCTACACCTCCAGTAAGAAGTTTTCTTTGATGTTCGGACTTGGGAACACATATTTTTGTCCAAACATCAAAGAAAGTGTAGTAGCGGCAGAGCTTAGCATCTTGTTAGTAAGAATAACTTGCTACTGGGGCAGCGAGGTGGAGCAGTGAGTAGAGCACCAGCCCTGTAGTCAGGAGAACCTCAGTTCAAATTCAGCCTCAGACACTTGACACACTTACTAGCTGTGCGACCTTAAGCAAGTCACTTAACCCCAATTACTCTGCCTTCCCCACTCCAAAAATATTTTTTAAAAAAAAGAATAACTAGTTATACTAGAGAATCACCAGATGGCAGCCTTGGTGAGTTCTTCTTCCCTGACTTCCTCCCCACCCCTCATAGCACAGTGACTTTGCACCACAACCCCTGGTCTCTGCCTCCCTCCCACAACCCAGAGCATGGTTTATCCTGGGAACCAAAAATTCTTAGTCATGGCTCCAGTTGCCAGGCTGCTAAATGAGAACCCTAGTCGACATCCCAGTCAAAGTGAAGTGAGCTGGCTTCACGTAGGAGCAGAATCACAACTATGTAGCAAAGGTAAATGTGAATTCATTAATTACTGTAAGAGGGAGAAGCTTGAAAAACCATCCATAAAGGGGAAGATTTCCTCTCCCAGTGTCCTCCTCTCCTGTCTCACAATGACATAGAAATAACCTGAATTTCTCAGAGGCTCTGCCAGCAGATTCCACTAAACTGGAAAGGCTAATCACCAATGATATTGGTCTACAGATCTCTTTCTTTGCCTTATCCCTCCCTGGGTAAGGTATTTGGGCCATATTTGTCTCATAAAAGGAGACAGAGTAGCTTCTTTCTCAGTTTTGAGGATAATTTGTGTCCTATAGGTACTAATCTTTCTTTACAAGTTTAATAGAATTCTCTTTTACACTGATGTGAAACATGAAGGCTTTTTTCTTTAGTAGTTCCATTACAACTCTTTCAATTTCCGTTCTGAGGTTGAATTATTTAATGTCTCTATTTGATGTTGTGTTAATTTGAGCGTTTTATATTTTTGTAGGTACACCTCTATTCCTTTCAAGGTCTCAGGTTTTTTTGGCTTATAACTGTGTGATATGTTCTGAAAATTTTTCATTTCTTCTGGGTTTGCGATGACTTCATCTTTTTACTTTTATTTTGTCAATTGGGTTTTCTATCCTCTTGTATTTAATCAAGTTGGCCAAAAGTTTATCAATTTTGTCAGCCTTTTCAAAGAACCAGCTTTTAGTTTTCTTTCTCAGTTCTGCACTCATTTTAGTTGCAACTTTTCTCTCCTCTAAATTTCAAGGTCTCTTCTTTTGTGCTTATTTTTGGGTTGTTTATGTGTTAGATGTTTAATTTTTAAATGCATATTCAGTTCATTAATAATCTTTTTCTATTTCATTACAGTACGTTTTTAAAGATCTAATTTTTTTCTCTGAGAACTACTCTAGCTACATCTCAGAACTTTTGGTATTTGGCCTCATTATCACTATTTTTCACAAAGCTGTGATTTGTTCTTTGATCCACTCACTATTTAGGATTTTATTAGTAAGTCTTCATGTAGGTCTGTGTTTTTTGTTTGTTCTCTCCAAATCAATTATTTTTATTGCATTACGGTTGGCAACGGATGTATTTAATGTTTCATCTTTTTTACGTTTATTTGTACTTTCTCTGTACCCTAATACATGATAGATTTCTGTAAAAAGTCTCTTGTGTCAGTGAGAAAGATTTTATTTAGTGGTCCAATTGAGAAAATGCCATAAGTGCTCTAAATTCTCCTACAATTTATTCAGTTCTATATTTTCCCTTTTGCTTATCATTCCATTAGAGTTGTCCAGCTTTGAGAGAACATTAAAATCTCCTGCTATTATTGTGTTATTTATGTCTTTTTGCAATTTGCTTCATTTTTCCTTTATTAATTTATGTGCTATATGACTGGGGGCCTATAGGTTTAATATCGATATTGCTTGGTTTTCTCTTATTTCTTCAAGCATGATGAAGTGGCTTTGATTCCCTCTGTTGGTATTAGGAATTTTTATTTATGCTTTGCCTGAGAGCATGACTGCAAATCTGGGGATTTTTCGGACACATCTGATGGATAGTAAATTTTGTTCTGGCCCCTCATTTTGATTGTGTGTCTCTGCTTTTTACGTGTGTTTCTTATAAGCAGCAGATCATAGATTTTGTTTTATCATCCATTCTGTCACTCACTTTCATTTTATTGACCTGTTTAATATATTCACATTTAAGGTGAGGAGAGACTAGTTCATCTTTTCCTCCATTTGTGTTTCTAGTATTGCTTTTAAAAAAAACAATAGATTTTTAGTCAATACTTTCGTCCCTATAATTAATTAGCTTTGCTTAAACTCCTTTGATTGTAACCCTATTCCCACAATGTTTCTTCTATTCCCTTACCTTCTTTTCCTATTTGTCAACTCTTTCCTTAGGTTGGGACTTTCACTTTTCTGCCCTTGTTCCAGGCTTACTCTTCTAAACCGTACTCTCACTGGCAGGCTGGGTCCCCAGGGCAAGGCTGGCTCTTTTCCCATCAGGGTTCTAGGAACAACCCTTCAGGACTTGGGGTTGGTTTTTCTAATACTGTAGCTCATGAATCTTTACCAATGCCTGGGTCTGGTTTGGTTTTGTTTGCAGGAGTACCTCAAATGCCTCTTCTTTATTGCATGTCAATTATTTTTCCATTAATAATTAGGCTCAAGTGTGCAGGGCAAGACATTTTGGGCCACATTCTGGGCTCCTTTGCTCTTTGGAATATATTCATTCTATAGAATCCCCATCTCTTACTTTCTGACTCCTCCCTCCTTGATGGTGAGTACACTCCTGGGATCAGACCGCAGAGTTCTCTCAGCCTCTTCCCATGATGGGGGCTTTTCATTTCCTTAACCTCAATCCTTGCCCCCTATGTGCTTCAGTCTCCTTCAGCCACTCACATTGGTCCCCTCCCCACTTCCCTTTCATCTTTCCTTTCTAAACTGGGATTAATCGTCATTGGGTGCTTTTTTCAAGGCTGGGACATAATGTTCTCAACAGAGTCCCTGAGAGCAAAGAAGGACGCTGATTCTCCTCCCCTTTGCCAACACCTTTGGAGACAGAATTGTGTAAGAACTTCATCCCTCCATAGGCGTAGACTGGTGTCTGTGGAATGGTCACTGGGCAGAGGACAAGCCTGGTTCATGAGACTGATGAGCACACTTAAGGACCCCATCCATCCATTGTCCAAAGCATGCATTGGGGAAGAAGAGGGGCTTTGGTGCATGGTTAGAGGATCTTGGATTGCCCCTCCAACACATCATTGTGAACTCAATGAAAATAGCATCCAAAATAAAAAAAAATCTTCAGTGGCTCCCTATTGCCTCTAAAATAAAATACAAACTGCTTACTCTCTGCTAGTCTCATTGATGTTCCCCAAACCTGGCATTCCATCTCCCACCTCCACTATTTTGCACAATCTGTTCCCCTCTCCCCCCATACCCCTGGAATATTCTTTCTCCCTCGTCATCTCTGCATAACCTCAGAGCTCTCTCTTAGAGCAGCTCTTTCCTCATCTCCCCTGGGTCTTAATGTTTTCTCTTCCCCCAAATTCTCTTACACCACTTACTTCTCCTCTCCTCCTCCTCTTCTTCCTCCTCACCAACCATTTTGCCCCATTATGGAAACCTCTGCCTTGGGGTCCCACTCTCCTGACTGGTGACTGAAGTGGCTGCCACATTCCCAGGAGGAGCTCTAGCTATGCTTCACTTCACTTCATTTCATATAAAATGAGAGCAGATTGGTAAAACAGAGCTTAGTACAGTGCCTAGCACAGAGTAGGGTCTATAGAAATGCTTTTTCCCTTCCTTCTTTCACTCATGACATAACTCTCTGCTGGACCTTCTTTTCTTCTTCCTCCTCCTCCTCCTCTACCACTTCTTCCTCCTCCTCCTCCTCTTCTTTGCCTCATGCCTACGTAGGTACTCTTTCCTGCCCCCTGCTCACTTTCTAGCTCCCCTTTATGTATTGTCTTCCTCCATTAGAATATAAGCTTCTTGAAGGCAGGCACTGTCTTCCTTGCTTGTATTTGTATCCCCAGCATTTAGCACAGCACCACCTCTGTAGCAAGTGCTGAACAAATGCTCTATGTAGCTATCTACTTATTTCTCTGTAAATGTTATATCCCTTCAGAGCAGAATCTAAATTCCTTGAGATTTGTTTTTTGTGGCCCCAGTACTCCAGTAGCTGGCAAAATAACTGATGCCTAGTAGGCACTTAATGGACACTCACTAAATGCTTCAGAGATCTCATCATTGTGAGGATTCCCTTTAACAATTCAGTTCTCAACCATCCATGCTTGGGCATCCCATGTTACTTCCTTCCATGTGCTCCCGTAAGCCCACCAGCAGGGATCCAGCTTTGTTGGCTAAATGAATGAAGGAATGAGCATGGTAGCTTTTGGAAATGTTTCTCAGAATAGTTTCTCAGAAAGCTGAAGAAATCAGTCATTTACACCCATATCAATATATATAGAATGGCAAATATCTGGCTGACTAAGCGTGCTTTTCCCTTTTGATTCTATCCAAGGAAATTAAAGGGTGACTGAGCAATCAACTAACGGGAGATGGGGAATAAAGCAAACAGCAGACTTCTGAAGGCTGATAGGAGGAAGACTGGAAAGCCAATATCCATCACAGTTCTATTGCATTGGAGTGGATTTCTATTGGTAAATGAGCCTGGTGGAAATGCTCCCACCTCAATGAAGTCTGGCCCTCTGCAGGTGCCATTTCCTGAGGTTCACCGCAAACCTGGTTTTTAGCATCTGGCCTTTCTCACAATCCTTTCTCATTATTTTTGTTTTTCTTAAGTTGCAGCTAATGCCACCTGATGCCCTATCTAGCCTTTTTTCATCTCTCACTAGCGTTAATGTTTCATCACTTCAAAATCTTACTTAAAGTTCAAGTCATGACATGCATTCTCTACTTCAAATGAACCAATGAATGAGCTTTGGAGATGGCCTTATTTTGGCTACCGAAGAGCTTGCAGAGTATGTCATGTTAAGTATAATAGTAAACCTTAAAGATGTTAATTATTTAGCAGAGAAAAGAAACAATAAATACCCTGTGTCCTCAGTACATGCCCACTGGCCAAAACCATTCCTCATTTCTTTCATTGTTTTAAGCCAAATTGCTTTGTTTCTGTCCTTGTATCAGACTTAATTCTTCTAGGGAAGTTTGCCATTTACAACTCAGGAAAAATCCAGACTCTTCAGACTCCCAAGACCTTCACCAAGTAGCCTACTACCACTCTACCCCACCCCACCCCCCACATCAGGCTCCTTTCTTGTTTCTCCCCTATACATTTTCTTCACAAGTTGGAGATGGCTGTGTTTGCAGCCCATAGCTCCTCCTCCCTCCTCCACATTGGCCTCCAAACCTGGCATCTGTTTGCTCCCCAAAGGAGCCCCTGGGCCAGGGACACCTGAGGGTACCTTGTATGCCACTTGTCCTAGGTACAGAAGCCCTTAAGTCCTTTGGTAGAGCTCTTCCACTATCCATGGCCCTCAGCAGCTTTAAAAGTGAAGTCCAAGTTCAAAGGTCTGGGAAACTCTGGTGTGAGGGGCAACAGCCTCAGATCTTTGTTCTTGAGAAACAGGAGGAAAGGAGGATGGGAGACCTGGCAAAATGATTGACTGCTTTATCTGTTGATTCCAAAGAACTTCTGAAGCTTTCTCATGGCACGGCCAATCTATAGAAATGACCATTTTGATCTAAGGGAAAATTGAGCCAGCTTCCAGTCTTGGGTTATTCTGCCTGTGGAGAACTCAGGGCCAAACAAGGTGTGTTAAAATGAAGAGAGCACAGGATTCCACCACTTCCTCTTGTGTGACCTGGGGCAAGGCACTTCACCTTTGTCAGCTTTCGTCTCCTCAGCTGTAAAATGAAGTGATAGGACCAAATAATTTCTAATGTCCATTCCAGCTCTAAATTCTATGGACGAGAGATACGAGGGATGAAAAAGTCTAAAAGCTGTTTTCTTTTGAATATAATGCAATAAGTATTTATTAAGCACCTGCTCTGTGCCAGGTACTATGTGAGATGCTAGTGACAAAAATGAAACAATTGCTTCTCACTCATATTCTTATACATTATAATATATATTACATTCCATTGGGAGGATATAATGTGTCCACAGAGAAGTAAATACAATGTAAATGATTTCAGTGACAAAGAACACTACTGTTTCAGGGGTAGGGGGCGAGGCAGAGAACAGGAAAGGCCTCATGTAGGAGGTGGCACCTGATCTGAGCCTTGAAGGGAGACAAGGATTCCAAATGGGAGAGGTGAGGGGAGGTGTGACATTTAAAGTGCGTGAAACAACCTATCCAAAGGTGTGGGAGGTGGGAGATGGAATGCCAAGCTCTAGGGAGCAGCAAATAAGCTGCTTTGGCTGTAATAGAGTATATGCGAGGGGGTGCATCATATAAAATGAGTTATCAAGAATAGAATATAAGAAGATTGTGCAGGATTTAAATACGAAGCAGAAGTTTGATTTTTATCCTAGAGGCATTAAGAAGCCACTGAAGCTTCTTGAGCTGGGGAGTGGAATGATCAGATCTGTGCTTTCAGAGGCTGTATGGAGGACAAATTGGAGGGGGGAGAAACTGAATTTGGGATGACCAATGAGGAAGCTATTGCAATAATCCAGATGAGAGGAGGGAAGGATGGATGGAAGAGCTGCGGAGTCCAAATCAACGAGACTTGCATATGAACTTGATGTGGGGGAAAAAGGGAGAAAGAAAAATCGAAGATAACTCTGAAGTTGTGGACCCTGGTGACTGTAAGAAAGGAGGAGGTGAGGAGGAGGGGTGCTTTAGGGAGAAGGATGATGATCTGTCTTTTGGACATGTTTGATTGGAAGTTGCCTATGAGACATCCAGGTGGTGTTGGCCAGTTGATGATTCAGGCCGAGAGCCAGAGAAAGATGAGGCTTAGATATGAGTAGGTGGAGGGAGTGACCACACTCAGGAAGGAAATGAGGGGTCATTCAAAGTAACATTGGATTTATAAGTTTTTGGCTGCTTCTTGAAAACAGACCTCTTTAATAAGGATGCTGCAGTTTTCCTGGACCACCTCATGCTTCTTAGAATTCTAATCCAACAGCCATGGACTCTGGAAGCTCCCTGCTTTACAGCTGTGGGGACTTCTGGGGAAACCGTCTTCACTGCCTCTTGGTTTATGCAGCTCCAACAGCTGAAACTGGGGCCATTTTAACTTTGTATTCTGAGGAATCTCCCTTGCAAGAAAAAGTGAGGCTATGGTTGATGGGCTGGCTATTAATTTGAAGATTTCACCCTGGTAAAGTGCTGAATTTCTTTAATAAAAACCCAGAAGTGAGAGACCAACCAGTATGGATGAGCCCAGTCAAAAGTCAGTCTAGAAGACTGGAGAGCTTTTCATTCCATAAAGGAGTTGACCCTCAATTAACCAGAAGATCTTGTTACCAAGCATTCTCTGACTGTGCCAGATAAGTGAGGGAGGAGAGGATCCCCTTCCTTGAAGCCATGGGCCCTGGATTGGAATTCACTTAACTTGCTGTGTGACCTGGAGCAAGTTAGTGTCAGAAACATCTGATTGTAGCTTTGGGGCCAGAAGGGGCCTTAGGCATTTAGTCTTCCAATGGGGAAACTGATTTACCCCATGTTCAATTTGTTCAGTGATTTGCCCAGTCATACAAGAAGTGGCAGAGTCAGAATTAGAACCTAAGTCCTTTGACTCCTTTTAGGCTCCCATGTTGCCTCCTTTTTTCCATCTCTCTCTCTCTCTCTCTGAACCTCAGTCTCCTCTTCTGTGAAGTAGTACTGTATAATAATAAGACAAGGCTATATTTGGCCATCTTAAAGTGCTATAGAAATGGTAGTGCTTCTTCCTTTCCCTTCTTCAGTTTATGTGAGAACTCGTTGTTACCCTAGGCCCAGCTCGGGTCCATCCATCCCCATGGTCTATGTGCCACAAGGTTCTGGCACTTACCAAAGTCCTGAGGGGGATATCAAAGCAGAATGGCGGCCATGCTCCATGGCAGCATCTTCAAAGAGGACAATTATGCCCTGACTGTCTCCTACTTCCTTGGGCTAGATGATCTCTAAGGTCCTATTGGGCTCAGAATCTCTAGCTGTCTCTGATCATTTTTCCATTCATTTATGTAAAACCTTCTTAAAACTCTAGTAGCCTATAAATATTCTTAGACTGTTGCCAGCAGTC
The DNA here is from genome assembly GCF_011100635.1 of Trichosurus vulpecula. NCBI lineage: Eukaryota > Metazoa > Chordata > Mammalia > Diprotodontia > Phalangeridae > Trichosurus > Trichosurus vulpecula. The sequence goes on along the minus strand of NC_050582.1, from coordinate 5,754,086 downwards.
TTTCTTTCTTTCTTTCCAAATAGACTGTAACTAGACAAGGATTCTGCATCTATGTCTCTATGTCACTCCCTCCACCTACTCAGATGCCCAACAAATGTTGACTGACTGATAGCATGTTGAGTGGCTTCCCATTGCCTCCAGGATGAATGCATCCTCCTCAGCTTGGCATTTAAAACACCTGAGGGTCTGGCTCAGCCCACCTTGCCTGACTTCTTCAGCACTACTTCCCTCCCTATATTGTGCCTTCCAGCCATACTAGCCCACTGGTCCTCTGAACCTGTTGTCCTATCTCCTACCTATACAGCTTTGCTGGTACCTCCTCCTACAGAAGGACTTCCCAGAGGTGCTCTGTCTCTCTCCTGAAGTGATGTCATACTGACAAATATGTACCAGTGCTTTTGTTGTAGAAGGCTGCAGATTCCTCAAGGGTAGGAATCACATCATTTTCATCTCTGTGTCCCCTCTTTCTTTATAGCCCTTTCCACATAGTAAGCATGTAATAAATAATCCCCAGACAGGTGGGTGTACCAACTACACAGTTCTCAGAATGCCTGTCTCCAAGGTGCTTGCACCAAAGGTACTTTACCTAAGTTACCCAGGTTATCCCATAAAACAGTCCCATGAGTATATTCATCTGTGTGCTCCAGGGAAGGAAATCACAGCTAAGTTGCGGGGTCAAGGGGTCAGTTTTGAACATATGATCAGGATCAGCCCGAAGCCCTCAAAGTTTGGGAGGTGGACAAGGACCTCAGGGAACCCACAGAGGCTGTGATGGGACCAGGCAGGGAAACACCTTTCTGGGACTCTTTGGAGGATTCTGGACAACTCTAGGAGTTCCCTGGGGAAGCCTCTCTTCCTGGATGTCCCCAAAACACATCAAACCCAACATCCTTCCAGCCTCTCAAGTTCTTAATTTCAGCATTATATCCTCAACTTCTCGTTCTCTTTCTTGCTCAACTATGCTTTTCCCACTCTTTTTGATTGGGGGTGGGGCAAAACTGAGAGGAGGGAGAGCAGAGATAGTAATAGTGATACAAAAAAAAAGAGGGCTATTGAAACATTATTTGAAATGCACAGAACAGAAACAAGAGAAGTTCAGAAGGGAGCACGGACAAGCGGGACAGTTTTGAAAGTCATGTGTGCAATGTATTATATATGTTTTTAAAAAGCAAGTGGTATGAAATGGAGCCTCATAGCTTAATATGCAATCTTCTTTTTGGGTTCTGTTGTGTATTTGGAAATACTCTTGGGGAGGGGAGCTTAAGTTCAGGAAAAACAAAATTAAAAAAAAAGAAATGAAATTGAAACAAAGGGAAATCAATCACTGCCCCAATTGAATGGGGGTCATATTGGGCCAGTGACTGGGCCCCAGTTTTCAATGCCTGGACTTTGGAGTGATTCTGAATAAGAATCCAAATAACCTTGAATAGTTTGCACTTGCCCAAGTGTGGGCTATTCCAAACTCTTCAGCATTTCAACATGACTTGGCAGGCTACTAAACAGTACTTCAGCCTGCCAAGTCCCACGTCCAAGTGTGGGACCCAGCTGCAGGAGGTATTTGAGAGAAGACTTTATTTTCTCCCCCATGAGCTAACAAGTGGCCTTAGCAAGTATTCTGACCCTCTCAGCCCTGCAATAGAGGTAAGGGACACTGAGGGGACCAGAGGAATGATGACCCTTTGCAGTGTCTCTAGCATTGGCAGGCTCCCATCTTGCAATCACCACTGGTCAAGAACCTGTACATTAGGTGATCTTGGCAAAAAAAAATGTTTGAGGTTTTTCCTGAATCCTATGCTCCAGTCCACCAGTTGCTGAAGCCAGCATAGAGCCAGGAAGCAGGGAAGACATTTGTAGTTTGCCCACTGGGGAAAACCACATGGGAAAAACCTAGAATACAATTCAGGGATACTTTCCCTACACTTCCCCTAATGTTTCAGTATGTATGAGGCCCTTTCTGGGGCTCTAACATTCTGAGACTACGGGCTTACTTTTAATGTCAATTCATCTGCTCTGGAGAGTCACTGCAGTACCTGTTTCCTTAAGTGAAATGATATTGGGTTGCCAGTGGTCTAAACTAGGTGATCTGCTGAGGTTCTCTGCAGCTCTGTGATTCTATTAGCAGCCTTTTAGGTAACCAAACTGCTTCTGTAATGAGAACTGTTCCTTGTTTCCCCCCTCACTTTCCAGTGGGTGGTGCCATTAGGGACATGTAAGACCTTTTCCTGCATACCCCCTAGGTAACAACCTAGGGCATTTTGAATAATCCCATATAGGTGCCCCAAAGAGATTTGCTGGGCCTTGAGAGGCAGATGGGGTGTTTTGTCAATCTCCTAGTGTATAATAGTAGTTATCACATATATAATGCTTTAGGATTTCCCAAGGCTTTACAAACTTAACATTGAAGAGCTACTGCTGGGCCCAATGGGTCTGCAATACTGAGACTACTCCTTTTCCCACAAAGCTGCCCTTCTGTCCTAGACCCAAACATGCCAAATTCAGCCCTGGGGGAGCCTGGCCTCTAATGAGGAGTTTAGGCTCCCCTTTCTCACACTCTTCAGCTTATTAAAGTCCCCACTTTGGTGGCCCAGGGACAAAAAGCTTAGGTTTAAATTCACATCTCTAGCATTTCTGCAAAAGGAGAGGTTAGAGGTACAGTATGAATCAGGTATGGGACAGCTATTAATTTCCTGCACAAAAAGGGAGGCAAAACACAGAACATTCTCAAGGAGCCAAACAAAATGGCTTGGCTTTTAAAGCCCTCTGTAACCTGGTCCCTTCCTACCTTTCCATTCTTCTTATATGTTACTCCCCTACAAGTAATTTTTGGGATTGTTGCTCAGGCATTTTACATTTCACCCTGACTCTACCTTTTCCAAACAGCTCCCAGTATGTGTCTGCTGATAAAATGGGCCAAACTTGGGCCAGTCCTCTTGTTGATGGTTATCCTGTCTAATGAAGAAGCTTCCCCTGCTGCCAGCCAGGTCTGCCCATTGGAGCCCAAACTTCCAGACTTCTTGAACTCATAAGGTTGCCTCCAATCCTGAGCTCATCCACCTTAAGGCTGATCAATCAAGTTTAATCAACTACTCAGTAAAGGAAGCAAAGCAGAAAAAGGCAGCGGGGGACCCCAGGCACAAGCTTGCCTTATTGGATCCATATTCCACACTGGAGTAGAAGCAATGTGGGGGTTCTAAGAGCATAGTCCACCATACTATCACTTCATGGAAAGTCTAGAGACAGAGCACAGTACTTGCCACACAGGAGAATTCAAGCTATAAGTTGTCCCTTTTTTAAAAAAGCCCCTCCCTGACTAATGAGTCAGGCTCCTCCGCCATAGCAGTCAATAAGATCAGTTTGCCATCTCAAAGAGCAAGCTTTTCAGCAATAAGTCACACATATCTGGAAGGCCCCAAACCTCTCATGTGGTCAACTGGAACCAGGAAGTCTAACTCTGAGCATGCTCCATGGGATGGCCTTCAGAATACATATATTATCTCATTTGATGTTTGTAATAAGATGTTGTACAGATGAGAAAACTGAGGCATGGTCATATAGCTAGTAAGTATCTGAGGCAGGGTTTGAACCCCATTATTCCTGACTCTAAATCCAATACTTTATCCACTATACAAATACTGCCTTTGATAAGACTAGAGGGGTGTGCTCCCTTGGGTCAAAAATATACCACTCAGTATCTTAGGGAGAGAGATCATAAGGATTTGGAATCATCCTGTATGAACCTAGTGTTAGTGATTAAGACCTGCTTGGCAACCAAGAGGAATGAGTTATACCTGGATGTTGGGAAAATATCTTTGAGGTCCAAGGTTGGCCCCAAAAAAGGGTCTCGCATTAGCCCTATGACAGCGAAAATTGTCTCTTGCCAAGGTGGGGCAGCCTTGAGATAGTCCCCTCTACAATGGTGCCCATGACAAAGAAGAATTTTCTCTCAGCAAGGGGCTAGTGTACCCCCAAAAGTTAAGTACCATTTTTGGGGAAGTCTGGGAAGTAATGCCAGATACCTTCTTAGAGTTGTAAAAAGGAGCAGTGTTAGGTAGTGATGCCACCACCACCTGCCGGGAGCCATATAGCATGATAGGAAGAGCCACCTTTGGGATCCCTGCCTTAGTCGTGACTGTGATGGAGACTTGCTACTGGTCTTGGGGACGAGGCCTGCCCATTAGAGGGCATCGTTATTTTTCATGAGCTCAGTTGGGAGTTCTCTCATTCTCTTTAATGTCCATAAGCCTTTTCTTCTGTGAACGTTGTGAACTGTGTGCTTGCAAGGGGAGCTGGTGATAACATACAAGGCAAGGTCAGATTGACAGTTTCTCAGGTTTTGTTGGTGGATACAGTGAGTAGGAGAGGTGAGAAATCTCTTGTAGTGGGGCCTTTGTGACATGGGAGACCATCGGCTTCTCTGTATTGAGCCGTTACAAAGAGATGAGTCACATGTCAGAACTTGCTTGGTAGCTTAGGCTCACTGGACTCCTTTAAAAATGAGAAAGGATGAAGCCAGAAGCCCCAGGCTGGACCTACAGAACAAGACTATACCTGTGTGCCTGTCCTAGAGCTCCCTGATCATCACTCGGTTTCCTTATTTTCTTCCTGCTCAGTAGCCATTCAGGTCCCCTCTCCTATGCTAATTCCGGGACCACCCAAGTTCTAGGTGTTGCCTGCCTGTCTCCCCCTGAGTTAATTGGCTTCCCTCACCCAGTCTTCTTGCTTATCTCCCTTCTGGTCATGCCCCCTTTGTTTAGCTTGACTGGCCTACCTGACTAATAATGTCCTATTTCTTCCTATTGCCTACCTTGAAGCTGATGGAGAAAGAGAAATATATATTCAGTTTTTGCCACCTTCCATCTGAGATGAACATCTTCTATATGGCAGATTCAGTTCATTCATCTTTAACTGTTGGCACTTACCCAATACAAAGGAACATCCACTAAAATGCTTACTGACTGAAGGCTGGAACAAAAGCTTGCCATGATGTCTCCATCCATGTTGCTCTGCCAGCAGAGCCCCTGAGAGATGAAATCCCCCCAAATTCAGCAGGGCACATGTTTGAGGGAATGCCTTGCTACCCTCCAGCATCAGCTCTCTTAGGGTCAGAGGTACTGATCGGGCCTCCAGCTAACCACTGAAGGAAGCAATCATTATATTCTTGGTAATAGTTCCTTCATATTATCCCTGCAAATCAACCTGGATTTGAGTTCAAACCTATTCTTCATAATATGCAACCGGTCAAGATTTAGCATATTACTTCAAATTGCAATGAGAGCAGAATAGTTTAGTTAGAAATAGACAGTGCACTGTGACGTTAAGAGCACACATCAACAGCAAACACTCCTAACTCTGAGCAAACCACCTTGCTTCCTCCCACCTCCAAACACTCCCTGAATGTTGTGTCCCTTGCATGGCCACCAAAGGAGATGCTTCTGTATGTCTGGGTCACTGACAGAACAGGAATCAGCTACCAATGTCCCCACTGAAGATGGAGTGAGGTCTGTGTATCAGTAATTAAGGTGGGACTTTCTTTTACTGTTTTCTCTTTTAACACTTATTTAATCAAGTGCCCTTGAAGAGTCTGGCCTTTCTTTCTTTGATTAAATCAGGAGTCTTTGATGACCTCCTTGACTCAAAGGAAAGCTTAGGCCACGTGGATTTAAGTTGCGTGTTTGTGACGCCCTTTGACCCTGAACAGACTATATAAACTCAAGAGGTTGGTGTCTTCCCTTGGGGGCTCTCACTCACTGGAAGAGTGGCACGTGACATGACTCTGGGCAGGCCGTTATAACTGCCCCCCAGCTTTGCTAACCCATGTGTTGGTTTGTATTTGGTCTGTTTATAATGTATGTTTGTAATTTGTATTTGCTCTGAAGTTTGGGTTGCTGGCTTTTCCTCCTGAACTAAGTGAATGATATTTGTATGTGTGATTAAGGTGAGATTGTTAAGCCCTTAAAGTTACTTTCCTTAGTAAAGCAGATCAAAAGAACCTGTGCTGGCAGCTCTTGTTGCTGGTCTTGTGTTGGTCTTTCACCCCCACAACAGCTGCTAGCCGAATTGTTGCTACAGTCTGCCCCGAGTATGGAAGGACATGACTAGGCTAGGTATGGAGACACAGCTAATATCCAGAGAATGGCCACTACCTCAGTTGTCCAAAGTCTATATCACAAAGAGAAGGTTCCTCTCTTGTAGTTATCCGGCTCACATCAAGAAAGGATGACTGTGGTTGCCAAAACAAGCTACGATTTTCCAGTGAGATGGTTAATGCCAGCTGTGTCCACTATACCTCATATACTTTTTTGTTCCCACACCTTACATTTGCAAGGCCTCTAACTTTTCCAAGGTCTGCCTCAGGCTAGAAATCAACTGGAAGCATTTGTTAAGGAAGATTTTCTCCCTCCCAGTCCTTACTGCTGCCCATGAGACTTGTTCATCTGGCACATTTGAAGCTGTTTGATTGGTCTTTAGTCCTGAAACAGTGAGCTACAAAACAGTCTTTTTGGTCTTTCAGCCACAATGCAGTCATTATACGGATTTCCATCTGTTTCATGGGGAAGTTTGGCTCTTAATTTCTCTTTCTCAATAATATAACACCCTAATAGGGTCTGTTTCTAAAGCCCAAGAGCCTGATTTGTTCTGCATAGAACTTAGGAAAAGCGTAAGCAAGGTGGGCAGCACCTCCAGTGGGGGCTCAGACTCATCCTCCGCAATGTTTCCACTACAATTTACAATGGTTCCCTTAGACTTGTGAGCACCCCACACATCACATCTGTTTCTTTTCCTTCTTGAGATCAACAGGGATGCCTGGGGAGAGCCTCCGGGTGCAAAGGAAAGGCCCTCCAACTCAGCTATAAAGAATGTAACAGTCACACAGGAACAAAGACAGGGGACTTGGGAGGAATTGCTTGTTTCTGTCTCCGTAATTGCCTCTTGCAGACACAACTGGCAGCGTTTGTGGCTTTGTGTTGTTTTCTATCTCCCTCTTGCAGCAGAACTGGGAAGAAAATCTGAAATTCTTAATTCAGCAATTGGCGGGCTGCATGCCATGCCAATACCACATGCTCCAGGGACATGATGGAAAACAGAAGGGGGATTCAGGAAGCAGCTGGGGCAGACTCCATACATCCTTGAGCAGGAACATAAAAAATCCTGCAAGACAAACAGAAGCTATCTTTGAGACTCAGAAACAGAGTTGCCTTTTAACATCTGGGGAACTGAGTTAGCCCATAAATCGAAATGTCCTTTCAGGTGCCAATCCAATTTCACAAATCCTTTTGCCAGCAGGCTGCACGTAGGAGGAAAGCACATAACTCGAAAGTTCCCCTTTGGATGGTGGGATAGAGGTGCAAAGATTAGTTTTTGTATCGTTTTCCTGGTGAAAAGGAAAGATGCCAGGCTGATGGCCTTTGTTCCATTTTATTGGAGGGTTGCCCATGGTGAAGGTGGGAAGGAGAGGTGTCACCTAACAAGTCAAGCAAACAGTCTATGCTGAAAGCAATCGGCTTTCTTTGGCATATTGTGGGAAGGTTACAGGATTTAACTGAAAAAAAGTCAAGGCTGAGAGACAGCAGCAACAAAGGAAGGGCCCAAGTGAAGCACCAAGCTCACCTGGCCTGGAGCAGTGAGTGACACCTCAAAAGCAGGGTAGCATCGACCACCCCCAGCCTGGAGCAGCAGATGGCATCTCCAAGATGGAATGGAGGAGAGTGTGGAAGGAATACAACCAAGGATTAAGCAGGTCTTCAGGTCATGGCAGCAGGAGGGGGAAACTCCCAATGGAGACTTGACACATTGGTATAGCAAGCTCTCCCTATACCTCCTGCACCTCAGGGATGCAGAAGAAGGCTACAGGTTTTATGGATAGGGGTGGAATCTCCATAAGGCAAAGTCTTTAGCAGGCTCTTCAACTGACTTCCCACTTCTGATGTCATAGGCAAGCAATGGCCAGAAAACTAAGTTTCCAACAAAAACGTTTCTGGAAAAGAGAGGGGGACCAAGCCTAAGAAGGAACACATCTAGGCCACAAACTGTGCATTATGAGAAAGCTAGACAATAATAGAATTTTAGAGCTGAAAAGCAACCTGACAGAATATCTAGCCCAGTCTTCTCGTTTTACTGAGAAGGAAACGTGCTCAGAACAATGACAAGGCTTGCCCAAGGTTAGACACTTCAACAGACCAGCTAGAACAGAATCCCAGGGGCTCCAACTCTAAGTCAAGAGTTTTCAGGCAAAGGAGATGGTGTGAGCAAAGCAGTAAAAGCAATGAATTTTGAAATTTGTTTGGGAAATACCTAGAGTTTCCCCCAAAAAAATCCCCAAAAGTTTTTCTAAACAAAGAGTTGAGTTTGGCTGGATTACGATTACATGGCTGGGGAACAATTCTATAGGGCTTCCACTACCAGGAGGAGGACTTGGGGCATAATTTATTGGCCAATGTAGGGGTTTGAATGAAGAACCACATAAAAATATGAGAGCTGGGAGAGACCCTGTAAGTCAGCTTGTCCACCCTGTCATTTTATAAGAGAAGAAACTGAGTCCTACAGGAGGGAAATGACTTGTCTAAGGCCACATAACTCTTAAGTGCAAAAGCCAGGTCTTAAAACCAGGCCTACTGACTCTGAATTGAGGTCTATTCCTATGATCCATCATTTAAGGGAATGACAGTCTTCATTTATCTGTCTTGTCACCTGTATTTTAAAATACTAGTTTGTTTTTAAAATGCAAATGAATCCTATTACTTATTAATGAGTTGAAATCCTTGCCACAGGGAATCAGGGTGGCCCATGTTGCAGGGATATATTTAGATTGATAAGATCAGGAACACCACATTCCATGTTTCCCAGGGAGCATGTGATTTCCACCTTTGGGTGGAGTAGGAGGAAGGCTAGGCATTCATTCTTCCATGTTCTTAGGGAGCTATAGGGCTAGAATTCTCTCTATCTCCCCCACATCTGAGATTGGCATTCTAGGGGTACAATGTTCTTTCAAGAGTCCCGGACTTCCCCTGGTCATGCCAAAGGAGAGGGTAATCGTTAGCCTATTGAACTCCATCAGCCTAGTTCCCTCCCACCACACACAATCACACATAGCAAACAGACATATTTATTCAAGCAAGCAATAAAACTGAAATAGAGGAAGTTCTAAAGATTAGGGTAGATTGACAGAATACACAAAAGTAAATGGATTCTTTGACTTGGGGGCCAGATAAAATCTTACCTCAACCAGGAGAGAATTCGCTCAATGGGGAAGTCTGTTCTGAGCAGTCTCTGGGGCTGCAGGCACTGGAAATAAAGGGACATATTGGAGGCTGGCTTAATCCTTATGTCTGCAGCTTTAGGGGTTCCCATTAGGCATTGAACCTTGCCTTTCTTGGCCTGTCTATCTCTCATTCCCTTCTTTCTCTCTCCAAGCTTCTGAGGTCTTTCTCCCTCACCTATACCATATGTTTTGGCACAGGCTTTCATCCAATAAGAGTCATGTTTCCCTACACGTACACAGTGGCACAAGGCTTTACTTCAGGGAACCACCAAACCCGCCACATGCTCCTGGGAGATACAAAGAAATGAACTGGCAGAATGGGCAACAAGAAACAGTATTTGGTCATCATGTATTACAGTGTCAACGATAAGGACTGCCTTAGTGATTTCATGGGTAGAGAGAACTTCCACAGGAGGAAATTCCCTCTCCCAATACAGGTTGGCACCTTCTTTGTAATATAGTCTTAGAGAGTTGCCTGGAGTATTTAGAGGTTATGTGACTTAATCAGGGTCACAGGCCAGGATATGTCAGAGAAAATGAGAAGTATTTGCAAAATGACCCTTATCAAAAGATTTGTAGTCAACAAGTAGTTATTAAGCACCTACTATGTGTGAAGCACTCTGTTAAGCACTGGGGATACAAGGAAAGGTAAAAAACAGCCCCTGCCCTCAAAGAGAATACATTCTAATGGAGACAACCTGTAAATGACTATGTACAGGCAAATTTACACAGAATCGCCAAAGGCAATCTGAAGGAAGAAAGCCTTATCCATTGAGTGAGCAGACAGGAAAAGGAATCCTGCAGAGGAAAACTAAGGAGTGGAGGTGAGGGGGCAGAGCATTCCAGGTATGGGGACAGCCAGTGCAAAGGTGCAGAGGTGGGAGATGAGGACCAGCAAAGAAGCCAGAGGAGGCCAATCATAGAGTGAGTAGAGGTAGGAAGGGGCCAGGCAGGAAGTTGAATTTTGGACCTGAGGTAATAGAAGGGTCACTGGAGCCCGGAGCAGGAAAATGACATAGTTAAAAACCTACCTTGGAGAAAATACTTGTACTGCTATGTAACAGTAAGATGTAGAACCCTGCTGAGATACATAGTAGATATGAGTGGGCCACAATACATAACCGATGAGGACTTCAAAAGAAGAATTGGAATAAATGAAGCTGTCAAAGAATTATCATAGGAAGAAAAGATGGACTGGCAACTAGGTGGCTCAGTGGATAGAGCACTGGGCCTAGAATCAGGAAGATCTGAGTCCAAATCCAGTCTCAGACACTAGCTATATGACCCTGAGCAAGTCAGCTAACTTCCCTTTGCCTTAATCCACTGGAGAAGGAAATGGCAAACCACTCCAGTATCCTTGCCAAGAAAACCCTATGGACAGTTGGCAAGCTATGATCAACAGGGTCATGAAGAGTCAGACATGACTGCAAATGACTAAACAGCAACAACAAAAAGAAGTCATGAAGGAATTAGATGATAGAAAGAAAATATGGGCTGGTCCCACGGCAAGAGCAGGAAATGCCAAGTGGAGAGCCAGAGGGCCCTGTGGGTATACTCCCAATGTCAAGGGAAAGCGAGGAAGTCTTCCAGAACAGTGGGGGGCCCCCTTGTGGTGAACTTTGGGGAGCCATGGCCAAGCGTAAGCCAGGATGGGTAGACATGGATGGGTTAGGATCTCCAGAATCAGTGAGCTCACAGGTCCATTTGCATATTGAGTACATAAAAGGAAAATGGAACATAAACATACAGGATTAGCAAAGGAGTCTGTTCTTATCTCTGAGTCTCAAGGTCTTCTTTGGTTTCCAGAGGGCCCTGGACTAAATGACCTGAAAGATCTCTCAGACTTGGAGACAGAAAATGAATATGGGCTTAAGTCTTCCTCTACTACTTACAAGCTGTAGAACTTTGGCCAGTCAGTTAGCTTCTTTGGCCATCATTTGTTTCTTCTGTAAGATGAGCAATTGGACTAGAATGAAAAAATGTTAAAGCTTTTATCAAGTACCTACTATGTGCTGAGCACTGCACTGAGTGCAGAGGGTGAAAATACAGAAACAGCTGGTTCCTGCCCTCAAAGTGCTTCAGGGAAGACAGCCCACCCAGGAGAGGAGCACCCAGGAGGGTCCAGAGAGTTACAGGTGTGCTGAGTGAGGCCAGAGGGAGTAGACTGGCAAGCCCCTCCCAGGAATGGTGGCAGAGTGGATTTGATCACAGTTCCTGAAGAAGATGGCCAGGGAGTAGGGAGTGAAATACTGGCCAAGTGAAGTAGTCACCAGTCAGGGTGTGGAGCCCCAGGGTGGAAGTTCTGCAGATGAAAGGGTCCAGTCTTTGGTCTGAGGACAAGGCAACAACATGAAGAAGATGGCCAAGGAGCAGGGAGCTTATCACTCTGGCCCCTTCCAGCTGGAAACCAATGATTTCTAAATCCTGTGACAAAAAAGGGACACAAAAGGAGCAAATGATGCATTGTTTATGTTGAGATCCACTTCTTCACATGTAAATAGCTGTAAAGTATATTTAATTGGTTTTGTTGCTATCTAAAGCTAAATTTATAATAAAGCATAAAAAGACCCAATCTCATCTTCCCAGCTGCCTCCTTGGAATGGGAGATTAAGCAAGAAGAAGAAAAGATGAGGTGGGGGGAGCCCTGGATTCATGGGCCCCAGCGTGCAGCAAGCTGTGTAACCTTCATTCAGCCCCCTGGGACATCGATGCTTATTTTAACTGATGGCGAAATGATTCCGTTCCAACTGAAAGGAAGTGAGGATCAATTGCAAGGTTAGCTAACTAGTCAAAGTGCTGTCTGGAGAGTCTCAAATCACCCACGGAAAGCGAAGCATCCCAAGAAAGCCATTGCTAGGCAATATCTTCTCTCTTATGTGTTTCTAAGCATTGTGTACTGCCAGGGATTTCCTAGTGGGATTCGAGATGCTGAGAAAATCGAAATATTTGGCTAGGAATGTTGTTGCTGCCCTGAATGTCAGGCTCATCTGCCAGAGTCAGCATCCCAGGACCCCGCTGGATCCTCAGAATCTTGCCCTAACCATGCCCCATGAGCTGACCATTCACCGAACTTCCCAGCCTGCTTTTTGGCTTCTCATAGGGACAAGTCGGCCAACCTTCCTTCCGTCCATCCTTCCTTGTCTTGATCAATTCAGTAATGCTACACAATCCTCTCCCCTTGAATCTCTTGCCCCCTTATCCTGTTTCTCTTCAAGCTTTCCCAAAATCCCCAGTGCGGGTTACCTCCACCATCTGCTCCCACTCTGCTGCATGCTGCTGGAGGAAGTCACATAGCCTTGCTGGCTGAGCCTGCTACAAATGGAACGACTCTGCTTTCAGCCAAGCCTTCGTTTCTGCATGGTGATCCTTTGATTTCATTAGTCGCTAATCCCCTCTCGATCTCCCTCCCCTCCCCACGGAGGCTATTCCAAACCTCTGCTTTCTTTAAGTCCCATGTGCTAATCCCTTTATCTTCGTTCTCAACAGAGAACCTCATGTCCTTTCCTGAGAAAATCAAGGTCATCTGGTAGGAGATCTCATTTCTCCCTTACTTGACACTTCCAAAGCTCTTCATTTCATCCTCAGGTCACTTTTCTTCTGAAGAATAAGTGGCTCCCTGCCTTCCTATCAAGGCCAACCCCTCTACTGGAACCCTTGATCTTTTCCCTTTCTGTATGGGTCAGGGATACCCCTCCATTATTCCTGGTTTTTCTCTCATCCTCTCTCTTTCCTTCTCCATGGGCTCTCACCTCATCACCTGTTCACTTGATCCTGACATCACCTACCTAAAGCTATCCTTCTCTATCCTCTATCTATTTCACATTGAAATCCCTATAATCATTTACATGCATTGGAGCTCCATTCCCTCACCTTCTACTCACTTCTCAGCAGTTTCATTAGGGTGGTGGAGTCACTTGCCCAAATAGAAGGGAATCTCTCCACGGTTACCGGCAATGGCTTAAATGACAAATCCAGTGGCCTTTTCTTCATGCTTGTCCTGGGATCCTTCAACTTCTAGCCCTATGCCCCCATCATCTTGCTCTCTTCTCCCTTGACTTTTCTACTCTCTCAGTTCTATTTTCCTGTCTTGACCTGCTGTAGCTTTTGATGCCACCAACCACCGGTGTGGTTCAGCATGGTCCAATGGCAAGAATGTTGGGTCTGGAATAAGAGGACATAGATTGCATGTTTGCCTCTAACACTGACTCACTGTGACTCTGGGCAATTTGCTCAGCCTCCCCAGGTTCTAATTTCTTCATCTCTAAAATAAAGTTTGGGGACTAGATGGCCTCTAATGGTCCTTCCAGCTCCAAATCAATGATTGATGATCCTGAGATCCCCCCATTTCTAGCCCTAAGGTCCTCCCACCATTCTCTCATTTCTCTTGACTTTTTGCTCCTTCCCCTGTCTGCCTGTCCTTCCTCACTCTCCCTCTCCCTCTCATTAAGTGTAGCTGCTTCCCAAATGGACCTCTGACCTTTTGTATTTATTTTTTCAACTTATTTTATTTTTCAATAAGCAAGCATTTATTTTCTCTCCTTCCCACCCCACCACACCCCTCATTTAAAAGAAAAAAATCCTCAGAGCAAAATATGGAAAACCAATCAGTGCGTTGGCTCTGTGTCATTCTGCACCTCTTGTGGTCTTTTTTTCTTTTCTCTTGGCGGTTTCATGAGTGCACCTGGCTTCAATGATCATATCCATGTAGAAGATAACTCCTAATCCTGTATAATCATCCCTCATCATTCTTCCAAACTACAGTCTTGCATTTCCAACTCCATGGTAGACATTGGTACTTCTAAGTCCCACTACCATCTCAGACTCGTGTCCAAAGTGAAACTCATCATCTTTTCCCTGAGCCCAGCCCTCCTCTGAACTGTTCTGTTTTCCCTTGAAGCCCCACCCCATTCTTCCAGTTCACAACCTCAGAATCATCCTCACCTCTTCCCTATCTTTCAGCCCCCTCCACCTAGCCAATAATGTTGTCTCTACCTCCAAAGCATCTCTTCTCTCCACTCCCACAGCTGCCATCCCAGTTCAGACCCTCATCACTGCTTTCCTGGACTATTGTACTTGGCTACTGCCCAAATCCTCTTCCTAAGGCTAAGATCTAACCTCGTCTCTTCCTCCCCTCACAATATTCAACAGCTCCCTGGTGCCTCTAGAATAAAATGCAAATTCCTCAGCCAGGCATTTCAAGTCTTTCCAGATTTACTTCATATTACTTCCTGTGTTGGCAACCAAAAATGGGCTCCTTAGCACTTAGTCAACAAGTGCCCTTGACTAGTTTGGCTTTTTCCCCTGAACTGAATACTGTTTGTATGTTGGACTGGAGTAAGCTTGTCGGCCCCTTCACCTTGCTTCCCTTGCTTAAGCTGATGGAAAGAACCTGTGCTTTCCTGGTCAACCCCTTCACCTTGCTTAAGCAGATTGAAAGAACCTGTGCTTTCCCCGGCGTACCTTACACCCCCGCAGAAGCTGGATGGTTAAAAGCAACTCCCGTTGGAGCCAGAGGCTGCTACTGCGACAGCCACAGCCACAGCCACAGCCAAAGCAGGAGCTGCCAGTAGCAGAGCTGACCTACGGGAGGAAGCTGAACAAAGACTTCAGGCCAGTGAGTAATCTTTTTACCATAGAGGGGGAAGCATGATTTTGCTTTACACAATCATGCTTCTCTGTAGCCTCCTGGTTACTCTTTCAAGGTGTACTTATTGGGCCTGGAAGCTTTTGATCAATATATCAAAATGGGGTTGCTGGTTCATGGGTTGGTTACTGTGAAGCCTAAATATATGCTTTGGATTCTTCTGCCTTCTACTTTGAGAGTTTCTTATATCCGGCGGTTCCGAATCTTTCAGACATGTTTATGATCCTCTTTGAGATTATAAACTCTGCCCTCCTAGTACACTTCCCATCAGGTACTTGGTGCTTCAGCCAGCCCAGACCTTCCTCACCTTGTCCCTGAACTTAACCTTCATCTCCTCCTCTTTGTATAGCCTCTACCCCCTGTGCCAGATGCTGTCTCACCTCCCCTCTGCCTCTCAGTATCCCAAACCTTCTTCAAAGGCTCAGCTCATGTATTGCCTTTGATATGCATATCACAGTGCCTTGCTTAATAAATGCCTTATTTGCCTGTCTATATCTATGTGTCTCCTTACCTAGCTGTCTATACACCTGTCTGCAGCCCTTCCTGATCACTCCTCCTTTTGGGAGCTCTCTCCTGACCTCCAATCATCTTTTCTTTACTTCTCCATGTGCCTGTCACCTCCCTCCACAAAATGGAAGCTCTTTAAAGGGAACTGCTTCATGGCTTTGCCTTTGCACCAGAGCATCCCAAACAGGTCCCTGCACACAGCGGGCACTTAATAATTCTGTGTTGAATTGAATTAAGCTGAAGTCACTCAAAGAGTCTGTCTATTTGCCAGGAAAAAAAAACCAACTACTACACAGACTCCTCTCAATAGGAGTTTTGCAAACATTTGTACACCTTCAATGGCATTCACTGGTGTGAAAACTTCAGATCGCTAACTCAGTTCAGCCCAATTCAATGAGCATTTCCTAGTGCCTGCTGTATGCTAGCTGTGGAGGCCATGAAACAAGGATGACTCAGCCTTTGCCCTCACGGAGCCTACATTTTCTATAACAGAAGATATTTTTAGAGCAAGATGGAGAAGTCACGGACTCAAGGTGCACAAAGAGACATGCACTTTTGGATGTGACCATGAAGTAGATTTTTTTTGCCTGACTATACTTACTTGTTACAAAGTGTAGGGTTTTTTTCTGTTTTTACTCGGGGGAGCGTGGAAGAGAGCAAAGTGATGCTGAAAAAAAGAAAGCATTAGAATATTTTTAAATGCACAGAAGAGAACAGAAGAAGTTCAGAAGGAAGCACAGATAAGCAGGACAGTTTTGAAAGTAATGTGATTAATCTGAACCTTTTTTTAAAGCAAGTGGTATAAAATGTAAAGCCATTGTTTCATATGTAGTACTCTTTTGTGTTTTACTGTGTAGGTGGAAATGGTCATTTTTATTGCGTGTGTGAGTTCAAATTAAAAAATAGAATTTGTAAAAACACTTTTGGCTCAAAGATAGTCAAATACCAAGCCTTCCCCTTGCTAACTGGATGGACCTGAGCAAATCACATAAGCTCTAGGTCTTTCACTTAGCTCCCTAAGTTAGGCAAATTATGATTGGTCTCAACACAGGAATTTTTATCTTAGAAGATCCTCACATCAACAGAATCAGAGATAATTCATGAGTGGGTGAGTAGATACATTTTAGTAAGAATAAGTATTAAAGGGAATTTAAGGGCACTGGAATAATGTAGAGATGGAAAAAATTAATTACTTTGAAAAATAGATGTCTATGTAATGGTGGATACTATCTACTATACAGTACTGTGTCTCTTCTGATTACCCTGCTTCTGGTTTTTAAAGTGAATATTTGAAACTGAAGATGTATTACCATGGTACATAGGAATAAAATGATTAAACCCTTTATGAAAATTAATCAGTATTTTAAATGTGGCACTGGCCATGAAGTGGGAGTACAGGGAAGAGGAGACTCCCTTTTACAGGAAGTCTGAAATCTCAGAAAGTCCAAGTTTCTTAAGATGATCCAGACACACTGACCAGACGCAAAATGAGTGAAAGGGGTAGGTGTAAAGCAGGAAAGTGAATATTTCAGCCTAAGTGTGTGAAGTGCAGGAGAAAAATACCATGGCAGTTGGTAGATGAATAGAAGAAATGTAAGGTTGATTCATTAAAATCCTGTGCCGGGACTGGTTATTTCAATAACAATCTGTTGGGGGAAGGGAGCACATTTGGCATAGGACCTCAGTGCCAGCTATAAAATCATCATCATTCCTCAAAGGGCCATCATCTTGTCGACACAGCCTATGTAGCCCACAATTAAGCAAAGGGCTGGAATCCGAAATCTGATCAGTTTCACTGAACACACCCTTTTCCCACTCCAGGGAAGACAGTTCTGGAGCCAAGGCCCACATAGACAAGGGACACACAGTGACTCTGCCACACATTTCGGCTCCCTTAGCCTTGCCTCCTACCTTGGCAGCAGGGATCACCCCGTGGTGCTAGTTTGAGGGCTCACTCTTGGAATAGCTACCCAGTATGCTGGGGGCAGGACTGGATGGAAAATCAAGGATTCGTTGATGCTTTTTTCAGCTTCAGTGAAAAGATGAGTCTCACAAAGACCCTTCAGACACAAGAAACTTTTTTTTTCTTTTTTCATTTTTAAAAATAGCTTATGAAAAACTTTTGTATTGACCATCAGTACTACTGAGATTTCCTTTGTAACTATCTCCAGGGGCACTAGGGGGCGCCATAGCGCAAAGAGCGCTGGGCCTGGAGTTATGAAACCTAACCCTAAATCTTCCTGAATTCAAATCTGCCCTCAGACACCTCCTAGTTGTGTGACTGTGAACAAGTCACTTCACCCCGTTTGCCTCAGTTTCCTCATCTCTAACATGAGCTGGAGCAGGAAATGGCAAACCAGTCCAGGATCTTTGCCATGAAAATGGGGTCACAAAGAGTCAGACACAACTGAAAAACACCACCACAACTCAGTTATCTACATTTAAATTAATTTCGACCTGGAAATATCCCTACAACAGGATTCTTTGTCCATCAATCAACAACCATTTATAAAGCTCCTACTATGTTCCAGGCACTGTTAGGCACTAAGGATACAAATATAAAGATGAAATTATAGCTTACATTTGATCAGGGAAGAAAAAAAGTGTAGTCATGTAGGTAAACAGAAAATACATACATATATTTAAAAGAAGATACAAGGTCAGGGGGAAGTACTCCAAACTGAAGCACATCAGAGGTTGGGAGGGAGTGTACTCCCGGCACGGGGGACGTTTGTGTTCAAAAGCACCGTGATAGGAAATGTTGTGGGAAAAGGGAATGGAAAGCAGGCCTGTTGGGGTCAAAGTCATATTGTGTGAAAGTGAATAATGAGTAATTAGCCCAGACCAGTAGGTCAGGAAGGGCTTTATAAAGAAGCCAAACAGAAAAATTGGTGTTTTGTTCTCCAGGCAGTGGGGAGCCAGTGAAGCTTCTTAAGGAAGTGATTTGGTTAGGTCTGTGTTTTAGGAATATCAATTGGGCAGGTGTGTGGCAGGTGTGTCCATTAGAGATGAGAGTGACGGGAGGCCTGGAGACTGGCTGGGTTAGGAAGCAAGGTGGTGCCCCCAAGAAATGAAGCAATGAATGAACTAAACAAGGAAATTAGTCGTCGTGTGTGTTTGCTGCAGGAGAGGAGGAAAAACCAGGACTTGAAAGAGAAGCAATTGTTTTGGACCGGCTGCCTTCGAGAAGTTTCTTTCTAAAAATATCAATGTTTTATTAAACACTTAACACCGAACATCAATACAACCAACCGCGCATGCTTAGGAAGCCCTTCTCACTGAATTAATTGCAACATAGAAGATGTTATTTTTTCACTCCCTCCCTTTATGCATAGGGATTCTTTGTCCGCCTTCTCTTGCCTCATCTGTGGCCCCGGGCAACGCAGACCCTGTTCTTTGCTCTCTTCCTTTTTCCCTTTGCATGATTTCAATCCCTTTTCTTTTCTCCAGCAGGCTTGTGCAATGTCTATACTGGCACTCTCACCCTGCAAAATTGCATGCTCTCTCTCTTTGTCTCTATCTCTCTGTGTCTCTCTCTCTGTGTCTCTCTCCCTGTGTCTCTCTCCCTGTGTCTCTCTCTCCCTGTGTCTCTCTCTCCCTATGTCTCTCTCTCCCTATGTCTCTCTCTCCCTATGTCTTGCTCCCCCACCTTCTCTCTCCTCTGTCTCTTCTCTCTCTCTCCTCTCTCTCCCTCTCTCTCTCTGTCTGTCTGTCTTTCCATCTGCCTCTGTCTCTCTCTATTTCTCTGTATCTGTCTCTGTCTCTCTCTGTCCCTCTCTCTCTCCCTCTCGCTATCTCTGTCTCACTCTCTCTGCCTCTCTGTCTCTGTCTTTCTGTCTATCTCTGTATCTGTCTCTGTCTCTCTCTCTTCCTCTGTCTTTCTCCCTCTGTCTCTCTCTGTTTCTCTGTGTCTCTGTCTCTCTGTTTTTGTCTCTCTGTGTCTCTGTCTTTGTCTTTCTCTGTCCGTCTTTCTTCTGTCTCTCTCTGCTGTCACTCTGTCTCTGTCTGTCTTTGTTTCTCTCTCTCCCTCTCTCTCTCTTTCGCTATCTCTGTCTCTCTCTCACACTCTCTCTCTGTCTTTCTCTCTCTCTCTATCTCTCTCTGTCTCTCTCCCTCTGCCTCTCTGTTTTTGTCTCTCTGTGTCTCTGTCTTTCTCTGTCTCTGTCTCCCTCTGCCTCTCTGTCTCCCTCTGCCTCTCTGTCTCCCTCTGCCTCTCTGTCTCCCTCTGCCTCTCTGTCTCCCTCTGCCTCTCTGTCTCCCTCTGCCTCTCTGTCTCCCTCTGCCTCTCTGTCTCCCTCTGCCTCTCTGTCTCCCTCTGCCTCTCTGTCTCCCTCTGCCTCTCTGTCTCCCTCTGCCTCTCTGTCTCCCTCTGCCTCTCTGTCTCCCTCTGCCTCTCTGTCTCCCTCTGCCTCTCTGTCTCCCTCTGCCTCTCTGTCTCCCTCTGCCTCTCTGTCTCTCTCTGTTTCTCTGTCTCTCTGTCTTTTTCTGTCTCTATTTCTCTCTCTCCCTCTCTCTTCTTCTGTCTTTCTCCTCTGTCTCTCTCCCTCTCTCCCTCTCTGTCTCTCTGTCTCTCTGTTTTTTGTCTCTCTGTGTTTCTGTCTTTCTCTGTCTCTGTCTGTCTCTCTGTCTCTCTCTGTCTTTATCTCTCTGTCTCTCTCTGTGTCTCTGTCTGTCTTTGTCTCTCTCTGTCTTTGTGTGTCTGTCTGTCTGTCTCTGTCTCTCCCTGTCTCTATTGCTCTTGCTGTCTCTGTCTCACTCTTTCTCTCTGACTGTCTATCTCTGTCTTTCTCTCTCTTTTTCTCTCTGTATCTCTATATCTCTGTGTCTCTGTCTCTCTGTTTCTGTCTTTGTTGCTTCCTCTGTCTCTTTTTCTATCTCTCTCTGTCTCTCTTTGTCTCTCTCTTTCAATCTCTCTCTGTATCTGTCTCTTTCTCTGTCCCTCTCTGTCCCTCTCTCTATGTATCTGTCTCTCCATATCTCTGTCTGTCTCTCTCTGTCTCTCTGTTTCTTTCTGTCTCTCTCTCTCTTTGTCTATCTCTCTCTCTGACTCTGTCTCTCTGTTTCTTTGTCTCTATCTTTGTCTCTCTGTGTCTCTGTCTCTGTGTCTCTCTCCCTCTGTCTCTCTCCCCCTCCCTTCTCTCTCTCTCTCTTCCTCTCTCTCTCCCACCCTCTCTCTCTCTCTTCCCTTCTCTCCCCCCTCTCTCTCACCATCTCACTGCCTGTCTCTCCTTCTTTCTCTCCCTCTCTGTCTCCCTCTGTGTCTTTCTCTCTGTATGTCTGTGTGTGTATGTGTCTCTCTCTGTGTCTATCTATCTCTTTGTCTCTGTCTCCCTCTGTGTCTTGCTCTGTCTCTATAGATTCTTGGATTCAAGATTTTTGTCTAATATTTTCACAAGCAACTTTAGAGAGGAAATTAATTTAAAAAAAAAACAATGGCTTCAGTAAACTAGCAGGATGTCAACTATTGTATATTAACAGAAGAAAAACATTTCCTTTACGATAAGTATAAAATGCATAAAATACCTTGAAATGAACCTACCATGTACATTCAGTATCTATATAGTACTTTTCAGAAATTCGGGAAGACTTAGGGCTTCATTGTGCATGGTTGGAGCATACCATCATAATGAAAGTGAGGAGGGTAAACCTTCCAGTAGTAATTAAATCTGAGTAAGGCCTGGAGGAGCAGCCTGAGGCCAGGATTCTAAGGGGCTCTATAGTCTATGCAGGGGCACCTTCCAGACTAGCCAAGGCAAACATCTCAAGCTAGGATCAGGCTGTCAAATTGGAAGGCAGTGGTTATTAAGAAAGTTCAATGAGTCAAGCCAGGGCCTGGTGGAGTTGGAAAGTGGGAGGTTGGTGGGGTGTGGCTAAGTCAAGAAGGAGAGCGGTATCATGAGCTCTAGCCTGCCCCCTCGGAGTGTCTTTAGAACCCCTTCAGCTTCATTCCCTCCCCTCAGCCCCCCTCCCATTGCTAGTTAGCTCTTCCCTATGTTGTGGACACGAGCATTATCTTCAAGGGTTGTCAGCCAAGAAAGGTCATTAGCCCTGCTCTGTTCTGCCCCAGAGGTCCAGACCAGGAGCAAAGGGCATGGGATGGGGGAAGATAGAGAACTATCCCAAAATGGAGAAGTGCTGAGTTCCCTGTCTTTGGAGGTCCTTTGGAGCAGGCTGGACCATCATGTGTGGGGTATATCGTACAGGGGGAATCTTAAAGCCCCACATAAACGTTAGTTATTATTTCTAACGTTATTATTCCTTCTCAGCTCAGGTCTGTAATTATGTGGCCTGGGAGCCAGGAGACCTGGACACTCTCACTGATCTGCCACTAACGAGCTATATGACCTTGGACAAGTCATTCTCCCTCTAGGAACCAACTTATTTCTGCATCTGTAACAGGGACCTGATGCTTCTGGTATGTTCCCGGTACATAGGAGGCAGTAGCGAAATAGTACCCATTTTTGCTATCGGTCTTATCTTCATTCTAGGTCTGCCTCTGGTGGTTGCTGTAAGGAAAGTACTTGGTGCCATCTATATGGGAGCTATTGTTATGAAAATGATGGGCTTGGGCTAGAAGCCAACAGTGTCTAATGGAGGTTTAGGAAATTCGTGGAGTCAAAGGCAATCCTTTTTTCATTCCTTGTAGTAATAGCCAATAGCTCACATTTGTCTAGAGCTTTAAAACATTTAGTCATTTGATTCCCACAATAACTTGGTGAGTAAGTGCTGCTGTCAGCCTCCCCATTTTAAATGTGAGTGAACTGAGGCAGCTGAGGTCACACAGCTTGGAAGTGTCTGAGGCTGTATCCCCTGTGCCACTCACTTCTACATTCGATTGAAATGCTTCTATTTCATTGAGTTCAGCATTTTAAAAAGCGTACTTTTTTAAAAAATGGAAGTCTTTGACCATGTGACTCTGGGGACTCCTTTTTGGGGTCTTTTCTCCAGAGAATCCCCAGTTTGACCTGTCCTTCTGTTTAACATCTGACCTCATTTACAGGACAAAGGCAGTGTGGGTGAGTGGGTAGAGAGCTGCCCTTCAAGACAGGAAGAGCTGGGTTCAAGTCCCACCTCTAACTTCTACTGGCTGTGTGATCCTAGGCAAGTCACTTGACCCCTTGTGCTCTAGGCAATTCTTGAAGACTCTAAATTAGAGAAAAGGTTTCCTCATCCCAATAAACTCACAGGTCCAGGCCCTAAGCCTTCATTTAGAGCAAAGATACCAGCTTGGCTATGGCTCATTTCCTCTAATCGTACACCCAGCCCTTGGCCAAAGACCTCATGTTTTGAGTACCAGCAGGTGCATTCATGTTCGAGCTGGTCCAGAAGCTCTGATTGGCAGTGCCCTCTGCCCTTCTCTGCCAGCCCAATGCTCTTTCCTCAGAAACATGAGGACTGGACTCCATTTTGCATTTTCCTTTGGATCACAGGTGACTCTGGCCAAAGGCTTCATCCCCAAGTGTAACCAGAATGGCCTTTGTTTTCTTTGAGTAATTCAGTGAGCCTTACTAGGTGTTAAGCCCCAGGCCCAAACCCCATTAGGTGTTAACCTAATCCATGTGAGTGTGAACCTCCCAGGGTCCTAAGGGGAGGGGCCAACTCAAGAACCAATCACCAGAGCCTGAGCCCTGGTGATTCAGATGATGTTTGATGTCTGAAGCCCTATAAGAAGGGAGGACAGAGCCATTTGTGCAGGGCTCTGGAGATGGTGTTGATGAGGAGCCTCCGGGCAGCTGTAGCCAAGGAGCCCTCTAGCTTGTAAACCTGGATGCTGAAACTTTGAACTCTGGTAACTATGTGTTGGGATTTGAATCAGACAAAGTCTGATGTTTGTAATTTGTTTGCATTTTTTTGAAGTTCAGGGTGCTGGCTTTTCCCCCTGAACTAACTGAATGATATTTGAATGCTAAATTAAAAGTAAGCTTGTCAACCCCTTCACCTTGCTTTCCTTAATTAAGCAGATCGAAAGAACCTGTGCTGTTGGCAGCTTTCTGGGTGCTGGCTGTGTGTGGATCTTATACCCCCACAGAAGCTGCTAGCCAGATTGTTCAAACACCAAGGAGTTAGAGCAGCCTGATGCTGCTGACCCTCTCCCTGCTTACTTGGGACATCCCTGGTTGGTGAGCCCAACTTGTCACCAGGAGTGACCTAAGGGCTTTTGATTCCCCAGCCTGGTAGACACAGCTTTTCCACAGCCTCTCTGCTAAGACAATGGGCCTTTGGCCTGGACCACTCCATGCTGTAAGCATTCAGACAGTCCCATCTGAAAGCCTGGGCTGACAAGGCCTTCTTCCCATTCCCCTAAAGCCTGACAGAAGGTTTGCTTTTCCTGCAGCATCTTTGAAACCATCTGCCTGCCTTTTAGAAGCACAAGCCCACAGAAGTCTGTCAAATATCAGAAACAATCGTAGTGAAGCTGTAGGAAATATTTCTTTCAAGGCCCTGCAAACTTGGTGTCCTAAGCCTCCAATCTAATTGGATTCTTCAAGTTGGCATTCCCATGATGCCTTGGAATTTGCCAACCCTGTGAGATAATGTTGTGGGGCTTCCACTATCTCCATTTTACAGATGAGAAGCTTAAGTGACTTGTCCATGGTCACACAGTCAATTTCAAAGATGGAATTTGAACCCATGGGTCTCGTATGTCTGAGTCCAGCCCTAATTCCACTCACAATGCTGCCATTCGGTGCCACGAAAGGATGTATTTGGCCTTAGGGAGTACTGTGTTCATTTTAGGCACAACCCCAACACTGAGCTTCATCATGAGTTTTTCTGTGGTTGTAGCATCGCAAAAGCAGCCAGCATGACATGGTAGAATAGTGAGCCAAAAGCCCAGGTTCAAATCCCAGACCTATCCCTTGCTAGCTGTGTGAGTTTGGGTAGGTCACTTACCCTCTCTGGTCCAAAGCCTCATTATCTTTAATATCTTGGTTGGATCACAAAACCTGGTCTTCCTAAGGTCCTTCCCAGCTCCAAATGTATCATCCTATAATTATTAACATCAGCTGTTCTCTCAGGAGGTGAACTTTGCAGAACTCTTAAATGGTCTGCGGGCCACCTTGAGACTCTCCCCCACTCCAGTCCATCCTCCATTCAGCCGGTAAAGTGATTGTCCTAAAGCACCAGCCCTATGGTATCACGCAGGGGCAGCTAGGGGGCACAGTGGATAGAACACTGGCCCTGGAGTCAGGAGGACCTGAGTTCAAACCTGGCCTCAGACATGTGATGCTTACTAGCTGTGTGACCCTGGGCAAGTCACTTAACCCCACTGCCTCTCAAAAAACAAAATCATATCACTCCCCTACTCATTAAAATCCACTGCCTCCCTATGGCCTCCAGCAGCAAACACAAAGGGCTCTGTTTGGCATTCCAAGCTCTCCATAACCTGTCCCCTCCTCCCTTTCCAGTCTTCTTACTCCCTGGAGCTCTTGGAGAATGGATGGTGGTGGAATTGGGGTGGGGGACAGCCAGGTTAAAGGCACAGAGGTGGGAGACGAAGCAGAAATTCCTTTATTTGAGCAGAAATAACTAAGTTATCCCCTGCCACATCTAGTTACAGACGCTCCTGAGGGGAGGAGGCATTTCTTTCCTCCCATCCCAGACTCCATCCAAAGGAGAGGTGAAGGGGTTGTCCCAGGCTTTTCCATTTCTTCTGGCTTGGTCTCAGGAATGCTCCTGCTGCTCCCTGTCCTATCCTCAGGTCAAGGAAGAGAAATGGGAAAAGCTTCAGTCTAGGGCTGCCCCTGCCCTGTCTGGTCCCTCCCAAGGGAAAGACCACTCCCTACACTCACCTGCTGTGCTTCAGATTGGGGAATTCTGCCTGACAAGCCACCTTCAATCTGGGGATGACAAAACCTTTGTAAAGGCCTCAAACTAGTGTTCAGAATTTCATGCGTTGCTGGCAAAATGTATTTTGCTCTCACTGTCTGTTTATCCCAATGAGCTGCTTGAATAGCTGGGGTCCCTCACATGTTTGCAGACTCTCGATGAACAAGCCAATGTCTGCTGATAAATGCTGAGTAGCAGGCCAGACCTTGACTGATCCAACCTCCAAAGAGCTCAGTAAACAGAGTTTTCAGAGAGTGCCTGGCAGGTGCTTTGGAGCCAGGGTCTGTTTGGATCGAGGCTTCAGGCTGCAGAGGAAGGGGCACTGCATTTAGGAGGCAGCAGACCTGAGTTTGAATCTTAGCTATTGGACAGAGTATCTAGGAGGCCTTGGGCAAAGAACCGAGCTTCTCGGGGACTCGCTTTCCCTCTCTATACTGACATAGCCAAGAGCCTTTTCTGGTTTAAATAGGGTACCTCTCTCTGTTTCTCACTCATAACATGCTATTTCCTGCCTCCTTGTCTTTGCCTAGAATGCACTCCATCTTTACCTCTGCCTCGTGGACTTCCTCTCTTCCCTTAAGATGAAGCTTTTCTTCAGGAAGCCTTCCCTCCCATGACACCTTGCATTTAACTTCTCTGTGTGTGTGTGTGTGTGTATACATACACACACACACACATATATACATATGCATATATATGCTGCATATTTGTATATGTCCTTGTCTCCCACATTAGAACATAAGCCCCTTACAAGTAGGGATCATTTCATTCTTACTACTTGAATTTCCAGTGCCTGACACAGTGCTAGGCACACTGTTGTTCAGTCATTTTTCAATCAAGTCTGCCTCTTCATGAGCGCATTTGGGGTTTTCCTGGCATAGATCCTGGAGTGCTTTGCCATTTCTTCCTCCAGCCCATTTTACAGATGAAGAAACTGATGCAAACAGCATAAAGTGACTTGCCCAGGGTCACGCAGCCAGTGAGTATCTGAGGCCAGATGTGAACTGGAGGAAGGTGAGCCTTCCTGACTCCAGGCCTGGTGTTCTGTCCACTGCAGCACTGCCTAGCTGCCCCATATATTTCAATATACAAAGGAAAATACGGAGATTGTCCATGGAGTTGTGAGTTCTGTCCGGTCTGTGGGTTCTTCTACCTCGTACATCTTTTGTACCTCTAACCCAGTTTAGCGCTTATCTGGGTCCTCTTCAGAATTTCTCTTTATTTACTGAGTCATTGGCATTCTCCTTTCTTTAGTATTGCTGCCATTGTCCCTTCTCTTTCCCTTCCCTCCCCCCCAACAAAAAGCAAGCAAAGCCAAGCTTCGCTTAGAACATGAAGTCTAGTGTGCACAGCGTCTGGCCTGTTAGTAAATGCTTGGTGACTGTCACCCCAAAGCAATCCAGGTTGTGTTTGCCAACCTCTGCTTCATCGTGCACTTGGGGATGGGTCAGCTCCCTGCTAAGAGGGCCCACCAGTGGCTCCGGCTCAGTCTTCTGAGTCAGAAGTCGTTGGCTCCATCGGCTTTGCATGGCTTGCAAAGCCAGCTTTCTAGATCATGTAGCCCGTGAAAACGTTGATCTCCTGGCTCCGTGAGCTCAGGCATGATGTCCCAAGTGTCTCTGACCCTGTCTCTTTGGTCTTTTGGGATGGCGTTATAATATTCCAAACCACTTGATGTCTCCCCTTAGTTTCCAGTTCTTTGTCGCTTGCTGTGGGTATCTTTGTACCTCCTAGTGATTTCCTTCTGTCTTTGATCTTGTTGGGGTACTAGCCTTCTGGGTCAAAGGTTACATACATTTTGAGCAACCAGTAAACAAGCAGTCACTAAGTGCTTATGAAGTCCTTCATGCTGTGGACACAAAGGAAAGCAAAAACAACTCCTGCCCTCCAGGTGCTTACACTTTAACACGGGAGACCCTCTGTCCATGATGTATTTCATACATACATGATAAATGCAGAGTAGATAGAAAATAACCAGAGATGGGAGGGCTCCAGTAAATGCTGTTGCTGTTGGGATGAGTCCAACTCTTCGTGACCTCATTTGGGGTTTTCTTGGCAAAGATACTGGAGCGCTTTGCCATTCCCTTTTCCAGATCATTTTATAGATGAGAAAATTAAGGCAAGCAGAGTGAAGTGACTTGCCCAGGGGCACACAGTTAGGAAGTTCTGAGGCCAGATTTGAACTCAGGTCTTCCTGACTGCAAGTCCAGTCCTCTATCCACTGGGCCACCTAGCTGCCCCTAGTAAGTGGAGGAAACCAGAACAGGCCTGCAGAAAGAAGAGATTCCAGAAGAAGAGGTGTGATGAGGGAGAACTTCCCAGGTCTAGGGTATAGCCCTTGCAAAAGCTGGGAGAGAGGAGGCAGAGTGTTGTTCATAAGATGGAACAAGTAGGCCAAGATGACCATATTGTAGTGTGGGTCCAAAGAGTCCAAAGGTAGGTAAGGCCAGGATGGGAAGAGCTTTCACTGCCAGGCAGAAGGTGCCACGTTCAGCCAGACTTAGGGATGGATTGGTGTGTGCAGAGACATGTATTGTTTTAGCTTTGAACGAAGTCGGGTTCTAGCCTATGCTCACTCAATTTTAGGATCAAGGCTGTCAGGAAGGTAAATCTGTGAAAGTTATGGCTCTGAAAGCACAGTTTACTCATCTGAAAAAGGGGCTAACACCTGTAGTGCCTCTCTTGCCAGGTTCTTACGAGATGTGACCGGCAAACCTTAAATATTATATCAGTGTCAGTTCAGAGTCCAGAGACTACATGGAGTCAGTGGCTAGAGTTCCCAGCAGTGGAGTCATGGGATTCAAGTCTCTCTAATGACACTTCCCAGCTCTGTGACCAGGAGCAAGCCACTGAAGCTCATAATACCTCACATGATTCCAGATCAGTGAAGCAGGTTGTCACGTTGGGGCTCATTATGTGATCATAGACGTGTACCCAGAAGGGACCTCAGAAGCCAGAAAACTGAGCCCCAAATTGCTCACACGGCTTGGAATTGGAAGGTTTAAGACCAGAACATGTAAACACATCCACATATGTACATACAACCCAATAATCCCTTATTTCATCACCATACACACACATATATACGTTCGCAGAAGCTAGGACTGGTAGAAGCAAGGGAGAGACAGAATGTGCCAGCTCAGACTGGGAGTGTTAGAGCAGGAAGAACAGTTGATCTATTGAAAAGTTAGGGTATAATGTAATGTACTTCCCAGGCCAGGGCTTCCTGGAAGAAAGGTATCTGTCTCCCAGACATGTGGCACATGCGCCACCTTGTGGTGATGATGGGTTACAGCAGGCAGAATGTGACCCAGGGCACTGGTCACAGAGCCTTAATAAGAGAGCCCTATGTGCTTGGACAACAGGCCGTCCTGTAATGTGCGTCCATATAGCCTGGGGGTCCCATGTTGGCCATCTCCCTCTGCGTGTGTATGCATACACACACTCAACATACACTTTCAACACATGCATGCACATGTTCTTACATGCATGTACTCACACACGTGCACTCATGCACACACATAAATGTATACATGCACACACGTATACACACATATACTCGCTCAACACGCACATACTCATACACTCAACACACACGCACTCACACATGCTCATGCATATACACAGTTATGCACACGTGTGCACATGCATACTCACACATTCAGTCAATACATGCATGCACATGTACTGACACGCATACTCACATTCACCCATACAGTCACATGTGTAAACATGCACACATACATGCATACACACATGCATGTTCACTCCACACACACATGCACATTCATACACACTCACAAACATGCGTACTCACTCAACACAGGCACGCACATATACTCAGACACACACACTCTCGCACACACTCACACACACATGCACCATGCTCGCCCTTTGGCAAGGGGGATGCAGACTTGTGAATTGGTCCCCTTCCATGAGTTTCAGGTTAAACTGTACACAGATGAGAAAGAAGTGGTCAGAGTCTATTTCTGAGTGGCCCTAACTAGCCAAAGTTGCTCCCATGGTCCCTAGACCCTCCCATACTGTGTCTGTGTGGGGGGCTGAAAGTGACAGTCAGCCAGGATGCTGACTCTCCACAGTGAGGGCAGTTACCCTGTGGCAGGGGCAGGGGGAGATGATTCCACGGGCATGTTGGCCAAGGATCTAGTGGAAAGAAGATTTGGCTCCAGGTCAGCATAGCCTGGGAGGTCTTCACCTGTGCAGTTTTCATTCCCCTGGGGATGCATATTGGGCATGGTCCTAATCTTGGCTCATTTTGTAGCACTTACTGATATGTGAAGGCTCAGATGTGGTAACCCTGGTCATTCCTCCTTCCCTGGCACTGCACCACTGTGCTGCAGCAGTAGGGTAATTATGGTGTTTGTCTTAGCCTGGCTGAAACAGTAGAAGGCCCAGCTGCTTTTGGGTCACATTAGGCCCAATTCACGGGTCTTTGCCATTATGGCTGCCGGCTGTCTGAGGACGGGTCCAGAATTGTCATGTGGGGGAAAGAGAGTCAGAGAACAGGTCCCAGAACTGCTTCTGCCACTTAGTGTGACTCTACAAGTGTGAAGGATTCTTATTACAGAGAGTCCTGTCCCTGGCCCCCTCCTGCATCTCCCCAGCAGCCATGCTTCCTAGGAGGGCACTGCTAGATATTGGTGCTGATTTCCCAGAGGTGGAGAGTCAGCCTTCTATGCTGGTGAGCTCCCAGCTCAGCCTTAAGGATCAACCTGCATGACCCAGCCCGGATATTAGGTCCTATAAGCAAAGGAATGACTTGCCCACCAGATGTTCTAGATCCAGAAGGGAACACACAATGGGGAGGTGGTGGGGCGAGGGGGGCGAGAAATGTT
This sequence comes from Trichosurus vulpecula, assembly GCF_011100635.1. Lineage (NCBI taxonomy): Eukaryota > Metazoa > Chordata > Mammalia > Diprotodontia > Phalangeridae > Trichosurus > Trichosurus vulpecula. The sequence continues at coordinate 5,723,992 of NC_050582.1, read as the reverse complement.
TGAAGGAGAAGCTTTCAGTGTGAGCTCGCTCTGCTCAGACCTTGATGTAGTAGAGGGAAGAAGGTGGCCCAAATTCAGGGAGTGTATGGGGCAAGGGGTGGGGAGGCCCTTTGGTTCTTGCTATTTGGAGGGGGGTAAATATCCCTTTTAAAAGTTAATTACTATTAACTGGTTCACTGATTTAGGGCACTAGTCACGAGTGCTATCAGGGAGAATGCACTAAAATGAGGGTTGGGAGAGTAAGTCTAGGGCAGGGATGGGGAACCTTTGGCCTCGAGGGCACATGTGGTCCTCTAGGTCCTCAGGGTGCAGCCTCATGACTGTGTCCAAGTTTTATAGAACAAATCCTTTTTACTAAGGGGATTTGCTCTGAAAGTCTGGATTCAGTCAAAGGGCTACACTTGAGGACCTAGAGGACCACATGTGGCCTCGAGGCCAAAGGTTCCCCCACCCCTGAGCTAGAGCCTCTCTCACTATAATATAATCAGTCAGTCAATAAACATTTATTTATTACAAAGAAAGCAATAAATACTCGACTGAATTAATGGATTAGACAAGAAGACCAAGAGATCCAAAGAAAACGCTGGCCATGGTGCTGGAAGCAGCTGAGCCTCTTCCAGGGCCCTTGGATCCCAACTCTCTCCAGGTATAGGACAGTAGGCAGCCAGTCTTCCATCCTCTTGGGACCTCAACTTCCCCATTCATAAAGCGCTTACCAGGGTCCCAGAAGGAGCATTAACATTTTGCCACAGCGCACCCTAGGGGAAAACATAACAACTACCAAGGCAAATGGGAGATTTTTCATTTTTCAGTGTCCTATGACCCTATGTATAAACACAAGGCCTTTTCTGGGCAATGTCTGCTTGCTAACTGAAGTCCTCCAGAAAACTCACAAGGCCATTAAGTCTCCAATACTCCTTCACCTAAGATCTGGAAGAAATAATCACAAGAGGGACAGCAAAAAAAAATAAAACCCAACCCAGAGGTGCTCATCAGCCAATTAACAGCCTTTTCTTCACCATTCTGTAAGCAAAGAGGAAAGTCAAAACTACCTATGCCATGCTCTGAATTGGAGCACTCCCAGAAGCAGCCCCCCTCAAACCCTCTATCCTGGATTGGCATTGGGCAGACCTTCCAAAAATGCTCGGATAATTGCAGCCTACCATGGCCAGTCCTATCCCCACACTATCAAAGGTTTACCAAGTGCCAAGCACTGTGCCAACCCCTGGGAATACAGAGAAAGGTAAAAAAAACAACCCTTCAACTCTCCTATGTAATGGGTACATACAAGATCCAGGGCTCTCTGACACTTACTGGCTAAATCACTCCACTCCTCATTGCTCAGAGTTGCAGGCGCTTTACCAGAGGAACTTTGCTCCTCTGGGAGCTCCCAACACTAAAGAAATCATAGAAGAAACTTCAGTTTAGTTCAGCTGTTTTCAGTCATGTCCGACTCTTTGTGCCCCATTTTGGGATTTTGGCAGAGATACTGGAGTGGTTTGCCATTCCCTTCTCGGGCTCATTTTACAGATGAGGAAACTGAGGCAAACAGGGTGAAATGACTTGCCCAGGGTCACACAGCTAGGAAGTGTCTGAGGCTGGATTTGAACTCAAGAAGAGGAGTCTTCCTGACTCCAGGCCCAGAACCCTGTATACTATGGCATTACCTAGCCGCCCCTACAATATACATAAAATAAATGAAAGATAACCTTGGAGGGGAAAGAATCAGCAGCTGGAAGGACCTGGAAAGTCCCCCTGTAGAAAATGACATTTGAACTGATATGCCTTGAAGGAAAACTAAGGCATAGGTGATGAGGGAGAGCATTTCAAGCATGGGGCACAGATAGTGCAAAGGCCCAGAGATGGCAGATAAACTATCACAAGGAACAGCAAACAGGCCAGTGTAGTTAGGTCATAAAAATATACTTTACAGATAAGGAAACTGAGGCTCAGAAGGGTGAGGATATTTGCTAGCAAATGCACACTTAGGTTTTGAACTTGGGTCCATGCGCCAAGTGAATTGCTTTTCCTCCATGTCCCGGACTCTTGTGGTGAAATGCTGCTCTTTGGTCCATTGCTCGACACCCTCAGAGCAGCCTTCTTTCTCCCAGGTTCGGCTGTAGCTTTGAGAGTTGCCTTCCAAGCTTGTAAGGAAATGCAAGATGCCCAGAAGCTGCTCCCCAGCTACTTCCCAGATTTCTCTGGCTATTAAAATGCAGCCCATGGAGACCACTGAGGGCTCCAACTTGCTGAATATAGATTCAGTGAATGGAGAGATGAGTGGCCAACTTACTAAAGAGGGAAAGACTAGAAGTTTGCTTGTGCTGGTGCCAGGCCACAAGAAGGGGCCCCACCCCCACCTTCTGGGGCCCAGAGCAGCAGCCTGCTGCATGGATGTGGGTCTTAGGGGCATGCTGTGGGGGCTGGTGGGGAAGGAGGCAGCTCTAGGGGGCCCATGTGTTTGGCTTTGGCCAAAGGAAGCATTTCTGTAGCCCCAGTTATGTGCCACTTTACAAATAGGATCTTGTTTGAGCCTTACGACAGCTCTGAGGTAGGTGCTATTATTATCCAAATTTTCCAGGGGAGGAAACTGAGGCAAACAGAGATTAAGTGACTTCCATGCTCAGAGTTATCTAGCTAAGTAAATGTCTGAGGCCAGATTGGAACTCAGATCTTGGTGACTCCAGGCCCAGCACTGTGCCCCATAGGACTATGGGAGGTGTGAAGAAGCTGCCTTCCCAGAGTAACAGGCGAGTCTAGAACTCACTCACAGCCACCAGATTCGGCCTCCCCATCTCCTGCTATTAGCACACACACTGGTGACCTCACAGTTCTCTGTCATCCTTCTTCCTTCCAATCCTTATTTGTCAAACATTTCATAGTTGGCAGACGGTCCCCATCCACTCACACCTACTGTCTCTACTGTCTACATTTTCATGCTGCTGGTTTCATTTATCATCTCCAGGAAGATGACTCACTTCCGTGTTCCCTCTCCAAATCCACCCTGGAAGATGAGGCTGCAGAAAGGAGGATCGCTTCGACTCCTGTTCTGTGATCCTTCCTAAGATGCAGGCAGTCTCTAGGTACTCATTGCATCCCTCAGCTCTCATCCATTCTACATCTGCCAAGGAACTGCAATTAGCATGGGGCAAGCAGGGCTTTGGCCCAGGATGCCAACGTGGAGGGAGCTGCTTCTTTCCCAGGTGACATGAACTCATGCCACTTCTTGTGTCCTCCACTTCACGTGGATGTGGTCACTCCCCAGAATTCTTATAGCCATTCACCCCTCCCAATTCTACTGAGCTGTTTTTGCCCCGAGCGAAATAATTCCAAGTTACAGCTCTACCGGTAAATCTCCTTTTTCCTATCACAATAGAAATAGACGGTAGGCTAATAGTAAGTATCTATTGTTGTGCCATCCATACGTGGGCACAAGGCACGACAACCTCAATCTGAGGGGCCAGTCCATCACTTCTTTAAGAAGAAGTGACAATGGAGCAATGGTGAGTAGCTAGCAGAGGCATGAAGAAAAAGGCCAGGGGAAGAAGACTCATCAGGCGAAGCAACAGGAAACGTATTTTCAAAGAGAGAGATGGCCAGTTAAAGAAGTGGGCTGCTTGTCAAATAGGTAAAGTCTTTGTCAAGCAGCCATTCCACATCACACACTGTTGTAGGCACTGGGGAGGCAAACGGAAGCAATCCAGGCAGTCCCTGCCCTCAAGGAGCTTATATTCTAATGGGGCAAGATGACACATAAAGGGAAAGTGGAAAGGGGGTGCCCAATGGGCATAGCATGGAGGTCTTGTTCTTGGGAAGATAAGGTGCCGATCAGAACCCAGTATTCTAGGGAGAGTCCTGTGGGGGGAGGGCCAGGGAAGAAGATGAGGATGATGGCTGGTGTGTAGCAGAATGGTGTGGGAATGGCTGGGAAGTGGTCAGGCTACATTGGCTGCCCAGCAATATATGGAAAACCAGAAGGCCACTTGTAGATGGAGTGGTCGGGCACCCTTGTGATGAATTCTGGGGGGAGACATAGACAAGAAACGTAGACAACTTGTGTATTATGTTGCTCAGATGAGGAAATCAAACATATAGGTACCCTTCTAAAATAGAGTATTCAATAATACTTTGTCAATTCTGTTTTCATCAAAAAGTTTCCTTTGTATTTAAAATTGAAATGTCGATTGACACTGCTCTCCCTTGCCACAAGATGGTGCCATTGGCCCTCATCTTCTAAATCCCAACCTCCTCCTGCTTGCAGCCCCAGGCCATCCAGGCATGCTCAGAACACTTCCAAGGACGAGCTTCTGAACCCAATCAAGACATTCCAAATTGAAACCATGATCTTGGCAACCAATTCTGTTTGCTCTTGTAAACTCGTTCATGGAAGTCAAGTCTTTGAATGCAATTTTCAGCCCCTGGAATTTTCAGTGTGTTTCTTTCTCTGATGTTTTATGAGACCAGAATGGATTCTGAAGCAGTACCCATCCTGTTCAGAAAGGAAACTATGTGCAGAAGCATGATAATGGGAATGGAGTGGGGGGCATGGGGGCAGGAAAGCCTGGGTTCAAATACCATTTAATAAATGGGTACCCACAGGCAAATCACTTCATAAGCTCTTCGATTTTTGACCTGGGAGGGACCTTAAAGGTTATAAAGTCTAATGATCTTGTTTTACAGATAAAGAAACTGAGGCTCAGAATGGTTAAGTGGCTTGATCAAATAAGATAATAATTGTAAGTGCTATATATGTTTGCTGCTGCTGCTACTACTCAAGGTCACTCGGTTATTAAGTATCTGAGCAAGAGTCAAAGCCAGGACTTCTGACTAGTACACCACTCTCCCTCTTTCAGCCTCTACTTCCCCATCTACAAAATGGGAATAAGAATGCTGAGAGCTGTTGTGAGGATCAAGTAAGTGTAGAAAGCACTTTGTGAATGGCTTTGGTGGTTTTGTTTTTGTTTTGAAGTGTGGATAGGAAGTGGAGCCTGAGGCTTTGGGTGTAATGGGGTGCAAGGAAAGCCCCAGAATGAAACTGATGCTGAGGGGGAAATCCAGCATTCTGTGTCTCCCGGGCCCTTTCCAAGTCCTTCCTCATCTAGCTGACCCTCAGTGATGTTTTGTAGATAGATTACCAAATACTTCTAAGGGTGACCCAACAGGAAATGTGGCCAGCCTCGGAGGAGGGCCAGAGCAAATCTGAGCTGCCCAGGAAATGGCAGACAGGAAGAATTTGGGCCCTGAGGCTCAGGGGGCTGCCTGGAGGGAGGGGCGGCACCCGGGCAAAGCAGACAAAGACCTCGGGCCTGGCTGAGGAAACCAGAAGCCAGACATATTAAAAACACACATGTGGTATCTGGAGATGGAAATGAAAACTGAACGCTCAGTTGTTGGGTGCACCAAGAGGTAGCCAACAAAGGCTGTAAACATGATTTACTGCACTCATACTTTGCTTCGACTGGGCTCCTCCAAAGAGCTTGCCAACCGCCATCAGTCCTGCCCCACCCCGCCCCCCGTTAGCCTGAGTCTAGCCCATCTGGATGTGGGACGGGAAGGAGCATTCCCTCAGTGCTGCCGATGTGAGTTGGGGCCAAATGAAAGTGGAAGCTGACTGAAGCAAAGATTCAAAGGGAGTTGGAAGCCATTTAGGAAATCGAGGAGCCAGAACCAAAGTTAGGTAGGGTAATGACGGATAAATGACAAAAGGTAAGGAGGAAAATGCTGAACCACACCCAGGATCCTAGGTGTTAGGGACTCCAAGGAAGGGTTAGGTAAGAGTCGGAGGTAGAGTCCGAGGTGTGCAAACCCCCTCGTTTTACAAATGGGGAAACTGAGACCTGGGGTCACACGAAATGAGTATGAAAGCAAAGGCCCAAACTCTGGCCTGCTGATTCTAGGCAGATTGAGTCTTTTTTTCCACTTTGGGTTTGCTCTTCCCACCTCTGTCTGGTAATGCAGTCTAAGGTCATTACACTTAGCTGGACCTCCTGCTGGCAGGGAGATTCTTGGGGAGGAAATAGCTGAATTCAAAGGAATGCATAAGAAAGTCTGTAATCTCGGTAGCTAGAACGAGTTAGAAGGAATCTGCTGAAATGAAAGGAGATGTGTAAAAAAACAAATGCAGTCAAGGGTGATGTTCTGCAGTCTAGGAAAAGGCGAGAGCACTGGAAGGCCCGCCATCCATCTTCCTGTCTGCACACTCTCTTCCTTGGCGATCACGTTCATGTGGCTCTCTACACTCTTTCCCTCCAGGCGGATGACTGACTCCCAAATCTCTGTGCCCATCCCTAAGCCTCTGGCCCCGATTTCCAACTGTTTGCCAAGCATCTTCCTTTGGACATCTCACCAGCACTTCAGAATGTCCAAAACAGAATGCCTCAGCCACCCCACCTTCTTTCTGTTTATGGCAATGCCATCTCCTATCTCCCAGGCTTCATATTCTGGAGGCATCTTGGACTCTTCCCTCATCCCCATCCTCCAAATCTAGTCCATTGCCAATTCTGTCAATTGTGCCTCCTCGTGTCCCCTCACCCATGCTCACACTTCCCCCACCTGGATTCTGTCCCTCACCATCATTCACTAGGACTACCGTGGTAGCCTACCTAAATGGCATGCCTACCTAATGCACAAGAGGCACCATGTCAGACCCCTGCCTCTCCAGAAGCTTCAGTGGCTCCCTATTACCTGGAGGATAAAAGAGAAATTTCTCAACCCAGAATTTAAGGCCCTCCATAATCTGGCTCCACCCAGGTAGTTGAGCAGCTTCCTTTCCTATTTCTTCCTTTCTAACCTATTATACACAGAGAGAAAAATGGAAAATACAACTTCAAATCTTTCTTCCATCTGGATGTATGTGTGCATATATATTTATTTCTATTTATATGTAGTTACCTGGTTCCCAGACTGTCTTTTGCCTCTTTTTGCATTGCCAGTGCTTGGCACAGTACCTGACATAGTAGGCACTTAATAAATGTCTGCTGATTGATTGGGTATAATGAACACGAGTGTGTTGTGGGAAAGGGTCTGGCCTTGGAGTCAGAAGACTTGGTTTCAAATCTCAGCTTTGCCAACTTGTCTGACTGAATGATCTTAGTCACAGCCTTACCTTCATGAGTTTCTGCTTCCTCATTTGTAAAAATGGGCTGATAGTATTTGATACTCCTGGTCTTCCAAGGTCGTTGTGAGCACCTCAAGGGGGTTCCCCCAACGTGGGTGGTTAGTAGATAGAGCAGAGAGATCCCTACACTTAGAGGCATCAGAGGTATTCAGGTCCTGCTCCTGCTTCGCTCTGTCACCTTGAGCTAGTCGCTTCTCATGGAGCCTTGGTTTCTATCTCTGTAGAATGAGAAGACTTGGATTAGATGGTCTCTGAGGTTCCTTCCAGTTCTGGCATTCTGTGGGCATTATTACAGTCATGTGATCTAAACTTCTGCCCCAGATTTGGGGTTCTTTCGCCTACTCTCCATTCTGGCCAACTTGCTCCCCATTGTGCAGCCTCCAAGACATGTTGCTTCCTGCCTCCAGGTGGGCCTGGAATGCACTTCTTTCTCAACTCTTACCTATCAGACCCTTTTTCTTCCTTCAAGGCTTAGTCCAGGTACCACCACCTCCATAAAATCACCTCTGATTATTACCCCCTTCCCTCCCTGGAAAGCATTTGACATGAGCCTTTTCCTTTGCCTCAACCTTGTCTGTGCATGCAAAGTAATCCCCCAGGAGATGAGCACCTGGGCAAGCAGGACGAGCTGGTTTTCCTTTTGGTATTCCCTAGCACCTGACCAGTTAGTAAATGCATTTCATTTCACAGAGTGAGAATTTATCTGCTTCTTTGCTGCTCTCCATGATAGGCTGCTCATGTGAATATCTGGCTTTGTGATTGTTTCTTATTTTCAATGATTAAATTAGCATCATGACACAGATCAACATGGGGGATTTCACTCAGTTTGCTCATCCTTGCATGAGTTGACAATTATTGAGGTTCTGGGACACTCAAGGTAGCCCAAGGGATAGAAAAGAAGATTTGGAATTGGAAAGACCTGGTTTCAGATACCTTCTAGCTGTGTGACTCTGAGATAGTCGCTTAACTCTACCTCAGTTTCCTCACCTATAAAATGGGGATAACAGCACTTTACAGAGTTATTGTGAGGATAAAGTGAGTTAACCTTTCTAAATGGTTTTGAAAAACTTAACGGGCTACATAAATGCTAGCTACTGATATAACAATAATATCGTTATTAGCCACATAAGGTGGGACCAACTGGGTCATGTATTCTCCTCTTATAGGGATGCTTGTTTATAGCAGGGATCTCCAAGCCACAAGTGGGCCTCTGAGCTCTGGTACTGTACGAAGATGGCAGAGCAGCTTGCCTTATCAGGTCAGCTGCTGCCCCAACCAGGCAGCCATTTCAAGCTCCCAGGGACCAATTGTTCTCTTCAGAAGATCTTAGGAAAGAGGAGCAGTCACGTTGGTCAGAAAAGCTCTGAAAATGTAGAGGAAGCTGCTGTTGGCCTTCATCGGGCCAGCCCCCAACTTGGCGAGAAGGGACCAGGAAACCAGTCAGAAAAGCAGATGGAAAAAAAGAACCAAATTTCATGAAATCAAACACACAAAAGAGACCAGTTTGTACTTAAATGTTTTTTACTTGAACTAATATTTGCCACCCAATTACATCACTTTTAATAGCTTAGAATAACAATATGATCTCGAAAATAGAGCAAACAGCTTGCCAAAGCAAGAGTACATTAAGACGTATGGGTACATTTTTCTTCCTTCTTTGGTGATCACTGCTCCTTGTTTTCGGTGTAAAGACAGTGTATTTATCTTGAGAATCGGCACACTGGCTCTACCCTCTACTGACTTGAGCTGTTCATAGCACTCCCTCCCCTGAAAAAGAGTTTCTATTCAACAGCATTTTCAATTTAAAAAAAAGTAAAAGACTTAAACACATCACAAAATGGATTCATGAAGCTGTTTAGTTTGTGGCAACATCTGCTAGGTGTCTACACTGGAAAAGCAGACGGAAGGTTGAGACATGTTCCCACTCTCTAAAGGATGTATTCTACCTTGAAGATGCTTTCTTAAAGGGGTGGGAATGGGGGAAAGGTAGCAGAAACTGCTGCTGTCTTGTTTATAAAAGAACCCAAACCTTTTGATGTACAAAAAAGCACCGTGTAGAAAGCATACTGTAAAAGATACTGATCTTAAGAAATAAGAGTCTCGCTTTCTGCTGAGCAACTTCCATCCTACAATAACAAGCCGAGTGTTCCAATCCATACTATGAAAGCAGACTGAAACTGTTGGATAAAATGGGAAATTACCGTCTAGTAGGATCCATACCAATCAATCAGAGAAAACCCAAGAGTGGAAATCCTAGAGGGAAAGTGGAGAAATAACACATAGTAATTGGGAACTTCCAGCATGGCATTTGAAGGGGAGAGAGTCAAATGGTTTGGCTATGAATACATTTTGTGTGCACTTGACAAATGACACTTTCACTGTGTGTGGGAAAGAGCAGTTGTTTGTATTAAAACTCCTCTCCCTGAGAACTCTGATGATGATGATGGTGATGATAGTCTTGCAAAGCAAAACTAAAAGTCCTTTAAAGGTCAACAGTTCATAAGCCAACAGCATTTCATCATGGAAATAGCTGATCTGGGAGTCATGCAGGGACGGGGTAGGGGAAGGAGGCAAGGGTTTCTGTTTGCATGTGGACTGACTTTCTTACACCCTCTTCATTCCTCTGCCCATCAAGCAGGCAAATACTGTCATAACCATCTTGGGTTTCACTTCCACAAGATCTTCAGGAAGAGCATAGACCCTGGCCCCAATTTTCCTGGCCATCGACACAGCATACCTATGTTCCAAGGAAACAAAAATAGATTCTTGTCAGTCAGTAGCCTTAGCGCTGTCCACGAGGGCCCTGGGCATTTTAACCCAGGCTCTAGCTGCCTTCAGCTACCAGTCAGCTCGCCCTCTTCTGAATCCCACAGTCTTTTGCAGGGATCCTAAGCACTTACCTCATTGTACCTGGAACTAAGCTCTTGACTATGTCTTTCCCTGAGGTCAGCAAAGAATCCCTTCATTGAACCAGAGCTCCTAACAAGTACTCTATCAGTGCTTGCCAAGCCGGCCAGGACAGTTGCTGAAATCTTCCTTCCTTTCTCTTCCTAGCTTCTAACATTTGGGGGAAAGTTGAATTACTGTTGTTTTTCAATAAGTAGGGAGACTTCTACTGGGGCATGAACGTTTTACCCCAGTCATTTGCATAATAGAGCCCCAATTGAAAAGACAAAGTGCAGATGATTCCAGGCCAGCCTTCCAGCCAGCAAAGCTGATACCTTGCTACAGCCCCTGCTGGGCACCCCTAAGCTACTGCAGAGGAAGCCTTGGTGTTTAATACATTTTATTGATGCCTTTTGTCTTTATTAAATGAAGCTTTTGTGCACCCTTATTTTCAATCCATAGAAAACCCTCCTCCAAGCCAATGCTCAAGTGGAGTCAGAGTCTAAGAAAGGGGGAGGCCCAGGGAAGCCATGCTCGTGCAGGACAAAGAGCACAGAAGAGATGCCTGGGCTTTCATACATGCTGTCGTGGCCGTACAGTCACATCCGACTCTTTGTGACCCCATTTGGGGTTTTTTGGGTAGGGATACTAGAGTGCTTTTCCTCTTCCTTCTCCAGCTCATTTTACAGATGAGGAACTGAGGCAAACAGGGTTAAGTGACTTGCCCAGGGTCACATAGCTAGGAAGTGTCTAAAGCAGGATTTGAACTCAGGAAGATGCATCTTCCTGACTCCAGGCCTGGTGCTCTATCCACTATGCCACCTAGCTCCCCTTAATACAGGCTTTTACCCCTTGTTATCCATGTGAATCTGGGAGAATGGCCTCTTTACCTCTCTAGGCCTTTGCTTCTTATCTGTCAAACATCCCTTCCCAAGATGGTAGCATGGATCCAAAGGGGTGTCAAAGTGCTTAGAAGATTCCCATCCCCATCTAAAGTTCTTGGGGCCATGCCAGTGGATGCCAAGACACATGGGGTGGACCAGAGCTATCAACAGTGTGATGCATTTATGAAGCACCTACTGTGTAAGAGACAAAGGTAGTTCCACTGTAACCCTAGCTACATTTTCAAACCATCTAACCCTAACTCTCAAATTTTCTAGGCTCTGGAAATACAAAGGTAAAGGCAAAAAATTGTTCCTGCCCAGAGACAGACAGGTATCAAGTGTGTGTAAGTATATATGTGAACATTTGAGAAGAGAGGGCACTAGAAGCTAGGAAGAATCAGGAAAAGCTTTCTGGAAGAGATGGAACAGGAGTTGAACTTTAAGAGGAAGCTAGGGAGGGGAAAGCTGTGGGAAAAGGCCTGGAGGCTGGAGATGGGGTGTTATACAGAGCTTGGGGGGTGGGGTAGGGGGACTCTTTGTCTTCACTAACCTCTTAATTAAAATTTAGCATTTCCTTCAATTATCTAAAAACCTCATTTGAAGAAGGGGTTCAGAACCCCCCCAAAATTAAGAACTTTGGACTTCAAGCTTTCCAAAGGCTTTGGCATATCTTATCTCCTTTGATTCTGTAAGTGGAACCTCGATTTTACAGGTTGGGAAACTGAGCATCAGAGATGCAGTGAATGAGGCAAGTGGTGCATGTTGGGTGAGAGCTGAAGCCCTGGCTCTTTGGAGTCCATGTCTAGGGTGTGTTAGTTCTGTAGACTAGCATTTAGGCGACGAGGACAGAAGGGAGAGGAACAGGAGCCCAGACTGGTAGTGCCACTCACTTGGCATTGTTGTGCCTATCCTCTTCGGTCAGGCTTCCACTCTTCACTAAGTCGTAGTTAACACATCCCGGCTGGATGGCATCGATTAAGTCCACAACTGCCAAACTTGAGCTGATGGT